>NC_064852.1:13254579-13352079 GCF_024139225.1 Suncus etruscus | reverse complement strand
GCATCAGTGGAGGGTAGCAAGTTACTGGCCTCAGGACTTTTGGCTTTTATTATTATTATTATTTGGGTCACACCCGGCAGCGCTCAGAGGTTGGTTCTGCACGCAGAAATTCGGGATTCGAACCACCGTTTGTTCTGGATTGGTTCATGCAAGGCAAATGCCCTTGGATATAACACTTTTATTTTCTGAAGTTGGAGGCATTTCAGAAAGCTTGGCCTGTGTATCCCACATTGCACAGTACATATAAATTATAATACCTAATAAGATTGATGTCATAATGATCAATATGTAAATTATCACTTCAGTATATTTTATATTGATTGTTGGAATAAAGAAGGTAGCAATGTACATTAAGGAAGGCCAGAGTCCCTAGACACAAAGCCAAGCCATTGTCATAATTTTAAACTAAGTAGGAACTAGATTCTTTATCCAAGGTGGAATTATCCACTTGAATAACCACGAAATCACCCCAGAGAACATCTTACTGGTAGTTGGAGAAGTCCCTGTTCTGGATGCCAGGTATAGAGGAAGCCTCATGCCTCAATCCCTAGGGATTGGGGAATGTAGGTCTGGAAGCAAATGTCAACACAAGAAATAATCCACACAGATTAAGGAGATAAAACAGGTTCAGAAGTGTCCATCACAAGTATCTACCAGCAGGCAGACAAGATAGCTGTGGAACCAAGACCACAAGCAGTTTCTCTGACCTGGGGTCTTAATACAAAGAGAAAGACCACCCCCATGGCGGAAGAACAGGTAAGAGTAGGGGACTAATCCAGAACTACTTCTAGTCCCTGAATCACAAACTCAAGCAAAGAATTATCCTGAATAGGCTAAAACAGGTTACTACAACAGTGTACTATATTATTTTTCTCTTCTATTATTTAAAAATAATTTAAAAATGGGGGCTGGGGGCTGAAGAGATAGCGTGGAGATAAGGTGTTTGCCTTTCATGCAGAAGGACAGTGGTTCGAATCCCAGATCCCATAGGGTCCCCTGTGCCTGCCAGGGGCGATTTCTGAGCATAGAGCCAGGAGGAATCCCTGAGCGCTGGCTGTGACCCAAAACAAACAAACAAAAAAATTGGGGGAGGGGAGAGACAGCGTGGAGGTAGGGCATTTACCTTGCATGCAGAAGGATGGTGGTTCGAATCCCGGCATCCCATATGGTCTCCTGAGCCTGCCAGGAGCGATTTCTGAGCACAGAGCCAGGAGGAACCCCTGAATGCTGCCGGCTGTGACACCCCCGCCCCCACCAAAAAAAAAATACTGGGAGGCAGGAATAAGCTCTCCTGGTATTTAGGCCAAGGCTTTCTTTTCTTTTCTTTTTTTTCCATTTCCCCATATTTTGCTGGGCCTATGCAAACAACAATTGCCGCTCTCACACCGTTATTACTTTATTTTTTTAACTCTTGTCCTCTAAAAAAAAAAAAAGAGCTTACTAAATTTTCTGCTGGTTCTTCAATGAATTTATTGTGATTCAATAATTTTCAAAAATAGGAGCCGGAGAGATAGCACAGCGGTAGGGCATTTGCTTGCAAGCAGAAGGATGGTGGTTTGAATCCCGGCATCCCATATGATACCAAACCTTCCAGGGACAATTTCTGAGCATAAAGCCAGGAGGAGCCCCTGAACGCTACTGGGTGTGACCCAAAAAACAAAAAACAAATAATTTTCAAAAATATTCTTCCCTTTCACTTCCAGCTCTTTAGTTTTTCTTTCAATTTTCTATTTTTTTTTTTTTTTTTTTTGGTTTTTGGGTCACACCCGGCGATGCTCAGGGGTTACTCCTGGCTGTCTGCTCAGAAATAGCTCCTGGCAGGCACGGGCGACCATATGGGACACCGGGATTCGAACCAACCCACCTTTGGTCCTGGATCGGCTGCTTGCAAGGCAAACGCCGCTGTGCTATCTCTCCGGGCCCTGAATTTTCTATTTTTTAAATCATATTGCTTTTTGATCTTCCTAAAACAAATGTATTACTATCAGTTATATCAACTATATAATACATTTTCTTTAAATAAATTAATAAAAATATCTTTGTGGGTTTTTTTGTTTGTTTGTTTGTTTTTTGTTTTTGGGTCACACCCGGCTGCGCTTGGGGGTTACTCCTGGCTCTATGCTCAGAAATAGCTCCTGGCAGGCACGGGGGACCATATGGGACACCGGGATTCGAACCAACCACCTTTGGTCCTGGATCGGCTGCCTGCAAGGCAAACACCGCTGTGCTATCTCTCCGGGCCCTAAATTAATAAAAATATCTTTAAAAAATACTGGGAGAGGGCTGGAGAGATAGCACAATGGTAGGGCATTTGCTTTGCATGCAGCCTATTCAGGACAGACAGTGTTTCGAATCCCGGCATCCGTAAGGTCCCCCATGCTTGCCAGGAGTGATTTCTGAGCGCAGAGCCAGGAGTAATCACTGGACACCACCGAGTGTGACCCAAACACTAAAATAAAAATAAAATAAAATAGGGGCCAGAGAGATAGCATGGAGGTAAGGCATTTGCCTTTCAAGCAGAAGGTTGGTGGTTCGAATCTTGGTATCCCATATGGTCCCCCGAGCCTGCCAGGGGTGATTTCTGTTTGTTTGTTTGTTTGTTTTGGCCACACCCGGTGTTGCAGGGGTGATTTCTGAGCATAGAGCCAGAAGTAACCCCTGAGCGCTGCCGGGTGTGACCCAAAAACCAGAAGAAAAAAAAAGATACTTTATTTTATTTTATATATATCTTTTTATTAGAACCCCAATATTTGGGTACTTTTTTTAAAATATCTTTATTTAAACACCAAGGTTACTATTTTATTTATTTATTTATTTTGGTTTTTGCGCAGGGGTTACTCCTGGCTCTACACCCAGAAATCGCTCCTGGCAGGCCTGGTGGACCATATGGGGTGCCGAGATTCAAACCACCCACCTTCTGCACGCAAGGCAAACGTCTTACCTCCATGCTATCTCCTCCGGCCCCTTTTATTTTATTTTATTTTATTTATTTACTTATTTTTATTTTTTTAAATATGGAACACTTCTCGAATTTGCATGTCATCCTTGTGCAGAGGCCATACTAATCTCCTCTGTATCGTTCCAACTTTAGTATATGTGTTGCTGAAGCGAGCACTTTATTTTATTTTTAAATGAATCAGAAATCGCCCCTGACAGGTTCAGGGGACCAAATGGGATGCAGGGAATCTACCACTTCTGATGTGTGCAAGGGCAAACGCCCTACCGCTGTGCTATCTCTCTGGCCCCACCTAAAAGATATTTTAAAAAACTTTTTTTTTTTTTTTTTTGGTTTTTGGGCCACATCCAGTGACACTCAGGGGTTACTCCCGGCTATGCGCGCAGAAATCGCTTCTGGCTTGGGAGACCATATGGGATGCTGGGAGATGGATCGCAGTCCATCGTAGGCTAGCACAGGCAAGGCAGACACCTTACCGCTGTGCCACCGCTGCAGCCCCCTAAAAAACACTTTCATTACTTTATTTAAGCACTATGGTTTACAAAGTTGTAGATAACACAACTGTTTCTGGAATTCAGTATTCCAAACACTGATCCCACCACCAGAATAACATTCCCTCTACCACTGTTTTAATTTCTCACCTATGCCCAAGCCCACCCCTCTTGTGCCGCAGATCACCCAGTCGTCGGAGCAGGCAAAGAATCGTTTATTTTATATTGCTCATTACAATTAAATTGTAAAAGAATGATTTGGAGGGGCCGGAGAGATAGCATGGAGGTAAGGCATTTGCCTTTCATACAGAAGGTCACCGGTTCGAATCCTGGAATCCTATATGGTCCCCCGAGCCTGCTGGGGGCGATTTGTGAGTGTAGAGCCAGGAGTAACCCTGAGCGCTGCTGGGTGTGACCCAAAAAATTATTTTGAAAAAAACTTCCAAAAAGAAAAAAACTTCAATAATTTTTTTGAAAATGATTATATCTTACAATGGGGTCATTATAAGACACCATTATAATTAAGTCTGGAGATTTACTAAGTTATTGCTGTTGCTAGCTGAGCATTCTGTATTATTGGTTTTGTTTGTGGGGCTTAGCTGGCTTCTTTGCTACATTCACATTTAATTTGGTGTGTTCCTATTGGGGTGTAAGTATTCAGAAATTTGTTTTTTGTTTTGTTACTTTTGGGAGGTCACACTCGGCAGCGCTCAGGGGTTACTCCTGGCTCTACGCTCAGAAATCGCTCCTGGCAGGCTCAGGGGACTATATGGGATGGCAGCATTCGAACCACCGTCCTTCTGCATGCAAGGCAAATGCCCTGCTTCCATGCTATCTCTCTGGCCCCTGTATTCAGAAATTTGAAGTGTTGTGTGGTTGCATATTTTGCTGTACACTCCAGAAATTCCAGGATCTATGGAGCTGACATCAGCTGACATGGCAGAGGTTGTGGGGTGTGACTAGCTGCCAGGGCTTCCCGAAGTACATAGGGGCTGGGGAGGCTGTCTGTCCCCACTCTGAGAAGATCCTAGAATTTTCTGCCCCCGAACCTGTGTGCCTAAAGTTGTCCATTTGGTGTTTCTGCATAGGTTAATCATAGAGCAGTCAATTTGGGCCATTGGTGTAGAGGTGATTGTGGGGTGGTTGTGAATATTTCTGCAGGGGCTTCAGCTGAGCAGGACTGGAGACCGCCCCCTCTCAAGTGCACCTCAGAATTTTCAGCTGTTGGACTAGAGTACCCATAAATTTTGGGTTTGCATCTCTTTTAAGAATAAAAGAAGAGGGCCCGGAGAGATAGCACAGCGGTGTTTGCCTTGCAAGCAGCCGATCCAGGACCAAAGGTGGTTGGTTCAAATCCCGGTGTCCCATATGGTCCCCCGTGCCTGCCAGGAGCTATTTCTGAGCAGACAGCCAGGAGTAACCCCTGAGCAACGCCGGGTGTGGCCCAAAAACCAAAAACCAAAAAAAAAAAAAAAAAAAAAAAAAAAAAAAAAGAATAAAAGAAGAGGGGCCGGAGAGATAGCATGGAGGTAAGGCGTTTATCTTTCATGCAGAAGGTCATCGGTTCAAATCCTGGCATCCCATATGGCCCCCCAAGCCTGCCAGGAGCGAGTTCTGAGCATAGAGCCAGGAGTAACCCCTGAGCGATGCCGGGTGTGACCCAAAACAAAAACAAAAACAAAAACAAAAAAAAAAGAATAAAAGAAGGGGGGCCGGCGAGGTGGTGCTAGAGGTAAGGTGTCCTGCCTTGAAAGCGCTAGCCAAGGAAGGACCACGATTCGATCCCCCAGCGTTCCATGTGGTCCCCCCAAGTTAGGGGCAATTTCTGAGCGCTTAGCCAGGAATAACCCCTGAGCATCAAACGGTGTGACCCGAAAAAAACAACAACAACAACAACAACAAACAAAAGAATAAAAGAAGTGGCCGGAGAGATAGCACAGCGGCATTTGCCTTGCAAGCAGCCGACCCAGGACCTAAGGTGGTTGGTTCGAATCCCGGTGTCCTATATGGTCCCCCGTGCCTGCCAGGAGCTACTTCTGAGCAGACAGCCAGGAGTAACCCCTGAGCACTGCCGGGTGTGGCCCCAAAACAAAAACAAACAAACAAAACAAACAAACAAACAAACAAAAAAGAATAAAAGAAGGGGACCAGAGAGATAGCATGGACCTAGGGTGTTTGCCTTGCATGCAGGATGGTGGTTCGAATCCCAACATCCCATATGTTCCCCTGAGCCTGCCAGGAGCAGTTTCTGAGCATAGGGCCAGGAGTAACCCCTGAGTGCTGCCAGGTGTGACCGGCCCCCCCAAAAAAAAAGAATAAAAGGAGGGGCCAGAGAGGGTAGCACAACTGTAGGGCATTTTGCCTTGCACATAGTCAGTCCAGAATGGATGGTGGTTCAAATCCTGGCATCTCATATGGTCTCCCATGCCTGCAAGGAGCGATTTCTGAGCACAGAGCCAGGAGTAATTCCTGGGCACCGCCAGGTTTGAACCCCATCTCCCCCCAAAAAAGAATAAAAGGAGTCTCGGGACTGGAGCAACAGTGGGTAGGGCGTTTGCTTTGCACCCAGGTTTGATTCCCAGCATCCTAAATGGTCCCCCAATTCTGCCAGGAGTGATTTCTGAGCACAGAATTAGGAGTAACCACTGAGCACATCTGGGTGTGGCTCAAAGACAAAAATAAAGTGGGGGGGGGTAAAAATAAAAAGAATAAAAGGAGTCTCTGGTACTGGCCAACGAGGTGATATCGCAGTGGCTTTGGGATATTGTAAATAATGCTGGTGTAGTCAGATCCCAACATGTAGAAGTCACTGGTGAGGTTGGATTTCAAGCAAGTAAAGTACTTATAAAGAAGCATCCACCTGGGCCTGGAGAGATAGCACAGAAGTGTTTGCCTTGCAAGCAGTCGATCCAGGACCAAAGGTGGTTGGTTCGAATCCCAGTGTCCCATATGGTTCCCCGTGCCTGCCAGGAGCTATTTCTGAGCAGACAGCCAGGAGTAAATCCTGAGCACTGCCGGGTGTGACCCAAAAACCAAAAAAAAAAAAAAAAAAAAAAAGAAGCATCCACCTGTCACTTCGGAAGAGTATTTCACTTTTGAATATGATGCTGGCTGTGGGGAGAGCTAAATATTATACTATTTGGGGGCCAGAGCGATAGCACAGCTGTAGGGCGCTTGCCTTGCACGTGGCTGACCCAGGCCGAACCTGGATTCAATCCCTGGCATCCCATATTGTCCCCCAAGCCAGGAGTGATTTCTGAGGGCATAGCCAGAAGTAACCCCTGATCGTCACGGGGTGTGGTCCAAACCCCCCTCCCACCCCAAATATACTTTTTTTTTTTTTTTTGGTTTTTGCATCACACCTGGGAGCAATCAGGGGTTATTCTTGACTCTATGCTCAGAAATGACTTCTGGCTAGGCTCGGGGGACCATATGGGATGCCGAGATTCCAACCACTGTCCTTCTGCATGCAAGGCAAATGCCCTACCTTCATGCTATCTTTCTGGCCCCCCAAATGTACTATTTTTATTTGAGTTTTAGGCCATACCTGGCTTGCTCACTCCTGGGATCTGTGGTCAAGAGTGACTCCTGACAGTGCTCTGGGACTGCTCCTGGTGCTGGGGATTCAAAGCAGGGTTGGCTAAATTCAAACCTATACTATCTCTTAGCCTGATATGCCCTAGCTTTTTTGTTTGTTTGTTTGTTTTAGGGGGGCACACCCAGTAGCGCTCAGGGGTTATTCCTGGTTCTGTACTCAGAAATAGCTCCTTGAAGGCTTGGAGGGACCATATAGGATGCCAGGGATTGAACCTGGGTCTATCCTAGGTCGGCTGCATGCAAGGCAAATGCCCTACTGCTGTGCTAGCACTCCAGCTTCCAAGCCCTAACTTTTATTTATTTATTTACTTATTATTTTTGGTTTTGGGGGTCACACCTGACATTGCTCAGGGGCTACTCCGGGCTATGCGCTCAGAAATTTAAGCTGGATCTTACATGGTATCATGTAACTTTTCTTTTCTATTTTTTGGTTTTTGGGCCACACTCAAAATCTGAGGGCTATGCGCTCAGAAATCCCTCCTGGCACAGGGGACCACATGAACGCCGGGGAATTGAACCACTGTCTGACCTAGGTTAGCATGTGCAAGGCAAATGCCCTACCACTTGCAGCACAGCTCTGGCCCCGGTATCATGTAACTTTTATTTATTGTTTTTGGTTGGGGATTCACACTCAGTTCTGCTCAGAAACTTTTGACTGAGTGCTCAGGGAATACATAGTGCCAGGAATGAAACCCAGGGACTCATATATGCAATATAAGTGCTCTGCCATTGAGTCATTTCCCTGAACATAATACTTTAATTTTTAACTTATTTTTTTAGTTTTTGGGCTATACCCAGCTGTGCTGAGGGGTTACTACTAGCTCTGTGCTCTGACTCCTGGCAGTCTCAGGGAACCATATGAATACCCATGATTGAACTTGGGTCGGCCAAGAACAAGTCAAATGCTCTACCCACTGTGCTATCATTTTCACCTTGCCCTGCCTCTCTTTTGAATCAATATAGTTCTATTAAGTAATAATGGAAGGGAGAGATGAAAAATGAGAGTAGTGTATTCCCTAACAGAGAGGAAATATATGCACCACATTGAGATGCAGACAGAATGGGGATCCATTCTTCATTAATTTGTCACTGACTTACAATAGTATAGCATATCAGGGTTAAGTTTCATGCCTTATATGCATATCAAATATATATATTTTTTTTGGTTTTTGGGCCACACCCGGCAGTGCTCAGGGGTCACTCCCTGGCTGTCTGCTCAGAAATAGCTCCTGGCAGGCACGGGGGACCATATGGGACACCGGGATTCGAACCAACCACCTTTGGTCCTGGATAGGCTGCTTGCAAGGCAAACGCCTTGCTATCTCTCCGGGCCCGCATATCAAATATTTTACAGTTATTATCTTAATTATAAGATAGCCTTGGAACCTGATTATATTTAGAATTTTACAGACTAGCAAAGAGAACCTCAGGGAGATAACTTTTTTCTATATGGTGACAACTTTACATTTTAAAACTACAGAAGAGGAAATAATATAGTTTTAAAAATAATTGTTTGCTTTCTTTGGTTACACCCATTGGTGCAGGTGGGGGATGCGGGTGTGTGGGTGGGGGAAATTACCACTGATGCCCAGAGACTAGGCGGAGCCTCAGATCAACTTGGGGTTCAAGCATCTTGAACCTGTATTTTCTGTTTCCTAATCTCTTTCTCACACTATCTTTTTTTTTTTTTTTTTTTTTTTGGTTTTTTGGGTTACACACGGTGATGCTCAGGGGTTACTCCTGGCTATGCATGCTTAGAAATTGCTCCTGATTTGAGGAAACCATATAAGATGCTGGGGGATCGAACCGAGGTCTGTCATAGGTCAGCCGCGTGCAAGGCAAATGCCCTACCTCTAAGCCACCGCTCTGGCCCCCATTTCTCACACTATCTTATAACATACCCTCCTAAATGTCTTGCAGACCTGAAATCCAGACCCCTGGGTTCACCTTACCCATGGGGAAAAGTGTAAAGTCAGAATCAGGTAGATTATGCCTTTAAAAGATTTGCTTTCTTGGAGAGGCCCGAGAATTGTGTTTTGCATCATGAGAAAAAACACTTTCTTCTGGGACAGAAGCTCATCACAGTACAATGGCTAGGTCTGAGGAAAGACAGAGCAAAATGAGTGAGCAATCTTGGGGGGGCGGTCCTCAGTCTTGAGAACACCTGGGACACCTCAAGCCTGCACTTGATACAGCCTCAAGATGACTCCCAAGTCTAACTTGGAGAAGTTTCCCTGATGTATCCCCAAGAAGTATAGAGGATCTCGGACCAGAGAAAAGGCACAGAGATAGGATATTTGCCTTGCATGCAGCCAATCCAGGTTCGAGTCCCAGCATCTCCTATACTTGCCCGAGCTTGCCAGGAGCGATTTCTGAGCACAGAGCCAGGAATAACCCTTGAGTGCCATGTGGTGAGACCCAAAAATAAACAAACAAAAAAACAAAACAAAACAAAACAAAAGAAGTTCAGAAGTTCAGAAGAGTTGGATCATGATACCCATGAGATCCTCTGTGGGCTGAGGATGCCAGGGAATGAATTGTGGAGAGGCCTGTGCCATTCAGACTCCCTTGGGAAGGAACCCTAGCATTTGGTTGGCCAAAAGCCTTTGACTTCTAAACCTGTAGTGAATCCAATCACATTCCCAATCTTGGATATGGACACCCTACCACCACCACCATCAGAGGCAGGGACCTTAGGGAAGCAGTAAAACAGGCCAGCAGGATGTGGAGAAGGGTCCTCAAGGCATGGTACCTTGGAGCTAGGTTCCTCGGTGGAGGGGAAGTCTGGCCCAGGGCAGTCCTGAGAATGGGAGAGATGTTTGGTGCTGAGAGCAGTGTTATGAATGTGAGAGCCATTTTGGCATCTTGATTTGTGTCAGAATGTTCTTCCTGTGTGTCTCTGGCTCCCAAATTGTCCTTTTTCCTTCCTTCCAAGAACACAATTTTTGGACTGAGGTCCCATGTTCTAAAATATGTCTAGGAGTTTAATTATGAGAAAGGGAGGTGACTCAATGCACTGGAGTATATCCTTCTCATGTAGGAGGCACAGGTCTGTTCCCTGGTACTGCATAGTCTCCCAAGCACCACCAGAAATAACATGTAGGGACTGGAGCGATAGCACAACGGGAGGGTGTTTGCCTTGTATGCAGCTGACTTGGGTTCGATTCCCAGCATCCCTTATGATCCCCTGAGCCTGACAGGGAGGATTTCTGAATGCAGAGTCAGGAGTTTCCCGAGTGCTGCCAGGTGTGGCCCAAATAAACGAACAAAAAGCAACCAGAAATAACCTCTAACCATGGAACATGAATAGCCCAATCACCTGTGGGTGTGTGGCTAGAAAAAAAGACATTTATGTGACCAAGAGTGCTATTATGGGCTGTCAAATAGCACAGCAGGTAGGACACTTGCCTTATACTCAGTTGACCCAGGTTTGATCCCCAATATTTCACAATGGCCCCCCAAGCCTGACAGGGGTTATTTCTGAGTGCAGAGCCAGGAGTAACTCTTGAGGGATAGATATGATCCCCCAAAAACCTCCCCAAAATTAAAAATATTTGAAAACTATTTAACTACTTTACATCCTAAAGCAAAATATAATAATTTTTTAGTGTTTGAGCAATACCTGGAAGTGCTCAGGGGCTTGCTACTCTTTCTGTGCTCAGGATCACTCCTATTAGTTTTTAGGTCAAATCGACATCAGCTGTGAGAAAGTCAAGTGCCCTACCCACTGTAGTATCTCTCTAGCCCCAAAATATCTTTATTTATTTATTTATTTATTTATTTATTTATTTAGTTTTTGGGCTACACCCAGCGGTGCTCAGGGTTACCCCTGGATATCTGTTCAGAAATAGCTCTGGCAGGCACAGGGGACCATATGGGATGCGGGGATTCGAACCAACCATCTTAGGTCCTGGATCAGCTGCTTGAAAGGTAAATGCCACTGTGCTATCTCTTTGGCCTCCAAAATATAAATCTTATAAGGTCCAAATTCAGAATAACAGGCCCAACTTACTGAAATTAAAATCAGACTGACACAGCTCCAATTCTGGCTATTCTCAGCTCTGTGATCTCCTTGGCAATTTTCTTTTATCTCTTGGGGTTTCAGATTCCACAGCTCTAAAAATAGGATGTAGAAAATATTTCCAGGTCTTGAAGGAATAGTAAATTCTGTAAAGACTTACCTTGCAAGTGACCAGTTCCAGTTCAATCCCTGAGTACAGAGCCAGGAATAAGCCCTATACATCACCAGGTATACAATCCCCCCAAAAAAAAAGTTTTCATGAGGATTAAAAAAGATTAATGGGGGGGCCGGAGAGATAGCACAGCGGCGTTTGCCTTGCAAGCAGCTGATCCAGGACCTAAGGTGGTTGGTTCGAATCCCGGCATCCCATGTGGTCCCCTATGCCTGCCAGGAGCTATTTCCTTTTTTTTTTTTTTTTAAGATAAGTCCTCATTTTATTGTAATTAAATTTGCTTGTACAACAAATAAACAATAAGGGTATAAACAAAACTTAGAATAGGAAAATTTGATAAAGTTTAGTATTAATCTAATGTAATTGATGTTTATAGTAGTGAGTAATGTAGGTGTGTCTGCATTGATTTTTTAAATATATTTTTTATTTAAGTAACATGATCATAGTTGGGTTACAGTCATAACCAGAACACCCCCCCTTCACCAGTGTAACATTTCCCCCTCCCCCTTCCTATCCCCTACCTGTATTCGAGACAGGCATTCTACTAGTTATTTGTTTTTAAGTTCAGTAAGTTGTATTTTTTTTTCCTTAAAGGATAAGAGTAAAAAAATATAGTAAAGGTGTGATAGTGGCAATCGCCATTGTTTGCATAGGTCCAGAAAAATGGGAAAAATGGGGGGCCGGCGAGGTGGCACTACAGGTAAGGTGTCTGCCTTGCAAGCGCTAGCCAAGGAAGGACCATGGTTCGAACCCCCAGCATCCCATATGATCCCCCCCAAGCCAGGGGCAATTTCTGAGCACTTAGCCAGGAGTAACCCCTGAGCATCAAACGGGTGTGGCCCCCCCCAAAAAAATCCAAAAAAAACAAAAAACCCTAGAAAAATGGGAAAAAGGGAAAAAAAATCCTTGACCTGATTACAAAAAGGCCTACCACAGAAGTTTATTGGCATAATATTGACTCTGGCTTCCAGGCATACCAGTCCATCCAACTCAAGTCATTCTCAAGGTCCCGGTGAAACTTTTTCACACTTTAGCTATTGTTGGTATCAGATTCTTATATTTAAAGACTCTGGATTCTGAGCAGATAGCCAGGAGTAGCCCCTGAGCACCGGCAGGTGTGGCCCAAAAACCAAAAAAAAAAAAAAAAAAAAAAAAAAGATAATGCACCTAAAATGTTTAGTAGCCTAGTAATTAAATATTAATGACTTGACACTGATAATACTGTTGGCATTTAGCCTTCAGCATACTCATTTTATTGAATTTTTATTGAACTTTCTAGTTCAATCTCTAAATGATCACATTTTTTTTTAGAAAACTGCATTTGTGTGGCTGTAAAAAGATAAATGAGGCAATATACTCTTCTTTATAAGATAACCTGATATCACTTATCTAAATCTTAGATAAAAGAGAATTGAAAAAGATTGCTCTGAAAAAAAAAAAAGAAAAAGATTGCTCTGTCCATCAGGGAGAAAATCAAACTTAGACCTTTAAGTTTAGTGGGAGATCAAGACAGAAATGATCATGAAATAAAGCTGATGTGGCCTAATGGAGAATGGACTGATGAAATCTCAGGAAGGGTAAGTGTTTCAGCCCTATTACAAGTCCTGGTGAAAGATATGGATGATGCAACATCTATAGTCAGAATGGAGTCAATTCTGAGTCACCAGTGTAACCTTTACAGAGCACCCAGAAGGAGAAAAACATTCCTGAGTACTGACTACTACTCCCAACATCTCAGTGAACTGTGTAAAATGCCTCATACTACTTAGATAAGGACAGCCCCCAAAGTCTCAATAATCTATGTAGCAAGAGGCCAGAGTGATAGTAGGGTGCTTGTCTTACATGTGGCTGACCCAGATCAATCCCACCATCCCATGGGGTCCTCAAGTTCCTGCCAGGAGTGATTCTTGAGTGCAGAGCCAGGAGTAACCCATGAACATTGCTATATGTGCCTTAAACACACACACACACACACACACACACAATAATACACGTTGCAGAAAAAATACTGGCATTATTTCATGATGATAATGTGACACATTATTCTGCAATAGATAAGATTGCATGTGCCTGACCCAGGTTCATCTCATATGGTCCCCCAAGCACCATCAGAAGTAATTCGCATTACCAGATATACTCCCGCAAAAAAAAAAAAGTTAATTAAAAAAATTGTTTAACCATGGGCTAGGGAGTTGGTTCAAAGGGTTGGAAGGCAAGTGTGGGAATCTTGGGTATTGACAAACAGCACAACCTGGTTCTCCATCCTCAATCTGTCCCTACTCTACCAGGTATGGCCCTCAAACAAGAAAAACAGAAGTATTGGCTATGGAATCAGGATGACTGTAACGATCAGGTCTAACTGTGAAGATAGTTTTCAATACCTTTCTGTTTCAATATTCTCATCTGAAAAATAGGAAACTACTGATCTATTACTCAACCATTCAGAGGATGAAGTGATACAGAAAACAGAGAACTATGTTTGGCACCTATTAAGACTACATAGTAGGGCAGGAGGGATGGCAGAGTGGTGGGGTGTTTGCCTTGCATGCTGCCACTGGGAGGAACCTGTAGTATCCAATATAGACCCGGAGCCTGCCAGGAGTAACTCCTGAGAGCTGCTGGGTGTAAACCAAAAACCAAAGAAATAAAAAAAGAAAGATGACTATATACATAGTAGCCTCTATTCTATCTTTTTTTTTTTTTTGAAGATCCCATCCAGGGGTGTTCAGGAGACCATGTGGTGCCTACGATAGAATATGCAAGTGCTTTAACTCCTGTGCTATCTTCCTTCATCCCTAAATTTCTTCCTTGATAGGGTTTCATAGAGGTGTAAGGCTTGGACAGATAAAAGACACTTAAGCAGCATTCCTACGACCTTTTCCAGGAAGGGCAAGTTAGAAAAATATCCACATAAAAGGCGAGGAAGGTTTTGTAAGACAGTTTGAGCCCCAGAGGCAAATGACAGGCAAAACTGGGTCGGTAGAGAAAGGTCCTGCTGGCACAGTGATCCCTGGCAAGGTGGGTGTGAGGGCATTTCTGAAATAGGGGTTGTCACCGTGGAGTGAGCATTCGGGACTCTGAGATCAGCACTTTGGATCTTCTAAGACAATGTGCAGGGGGCCCAATAAATGGAGATAAATAAAAAATTGCTGATGGGCAGGAAGTCAAGACCCAGGTTGGATAGGGCCCATAAACCGGTACTGGGTACAACACAATGTGCAGGGGCCCAATAAATGGAGATAAATAAATAAATAAATAGCAGATGGGCAGGAAGCTAAGATCCAGGTTGGACAGAGCCCAAAAATGGGGCTGGGCCCAACAACAACAAAAAGATGTTGAGACTCAAGGTGGGGAGCTGGTCTTGCAGGTGTGAGTGAGGCCCTGGGTTCGATCCCCAACATTGCAAAAAACCCAAAAGCCAAACAGAACAAAAATCCAAAACAAACACACACAAAAAGAAGCTCAGACACTCGTCCCAGGGAAGGGCAGAGAGAGCAATTGGTTCTTGGGTGACATCATGGCCCCTGTGCTGAGGATGCTTAGGATGGGAATGGAAACCAGAGAGAAAGAGGCAGAGCTTCCCGCCTCAAGATCTAAGAGATGAAGGAGCAGTGGGCAGAGAATAAAAAAAAAAAAAAAAAGCAGAGGGCCCTGAGTGCCACACCCCCCGCCTCAGGGGGTGTGCTGAGAAAGAACCCTCAGCTCTGAGGGACCCAGCACTGAAGCCCTCTAGGCCCTGCGCTGGGGTGGGACTTGAGAGCAGCCGCCGGAAACGGGGGGTGAGAGGTCGCGAGACACAAGACGGGCAACCGTTCCAACCAATGAGAACGGCGCTCGGACCGGATGCGGCTTCTCATTGGTGGTCTCAGGGCGCCGCCGCCAGCCAATGAGCGTGGCCGGAGGGGCGGAGCGGTGACGTGCGAGGCGGCCGAGCCCGCTTCGAATCGGCGGCGGCCAGCTTGGTGGTCTGGACCAATGAGCGGCGTTCCAACGCGCAGGCGGCTCAGCCAATCAGCAGGCCTCCACGACGGGGCTGGGGGCAGGGTATAAAAGTGGGCGCGGCGCCGGCGCGCTCGACGCGAGGCGAGACTTCCCAGACGGACGGAAGGCGCTGGCTTGAGTCCTCTCTGGCGTGCGGCGCTGTCTCGAGCTAGAGGTAGAAACGCCGCGGCCTGCTCGGCCTTCCCCGCCGTCCCCGCCTGAGCGCGGGGCTTGAGCTGTTGCTTTTCTCCTCAGGTCGCCTGTCAGGATGAAGCTGAAGCTCCCTGTGGCGGGCGACGGCGGCGCTGCTGCTGCTGCTCGGCTGCTCGGCCCGGGCTGAGGAGGAGGACAAGAAGGAGGACGTGGGCACGGTGGTGGGCATCGATCTGGGCACCACCTACTCCTGGTGAGGGAGTTTTGGGGTGTCGGCCCTGGCTGAGGGGAGGGAGCGAGACAGGTTTCGGGGTGTGGCCCCCCCAGGATGTGGGGCAAGTTGTGGGGTGCTTTCCATGTCATTCCAGGATCCACTGTTTTTTCAGATCATGATCTTGTATATTTCATGTGTCATCACGATTCCCATTTCATTCCAGGATCCACTGTGGCTTTAGGTCATGATCTTGTATATTTCATGTGTCATCACGATTCGGCATTTATTTGCATCTGGGACCATGATTTCTTGTCTTATGTTTTTTTATATCTTATTGACATCTTTCATGGCTCTTCTTGTCCTTGCAGCGTCGGGGTGTTCAAGAACGGCCGCGTGGAGATCATCGCCAACGACCAGGGCAACCGCATCACCCCCTCGTACGTGGCCTTCACCCCCGAAGGGGAGCGCCTGATCGGCGACGCGGCCAAGAACCAGCTCACCTCGAACCCCGAGAACACCGTCTTCGATGCCAAGAGGCTCATCGGCCCGCACCTGGAACGACCCCTCGGTTCAGCAGGACATCAAGTTCTTGCCTTTCAAGGTGAGCCCCAGCGCCTGGCCTTGGGGTCACTCCCATTGAGTGGTTATATAGGGAGCCTGCCCCACAATGTGGGGTTCCCTGAGCTGGCCAAAGGGCAGGCACCTACCTCGCATGGCAACTAATAGCCGAGTTCTTCAACTCATCCCCTATGCCATTCCCCCCCCACCCCATATGGTACTCTATATGAGGACTGCCGAGTGTGGCCCCCAAAATCCAAATGTAAGGGAAGACAAGGCCAAAAGTTGCTTTTTTAGGGTCTGGGATATGCTTTTCTGGGGTGGGGATCTTGAAGGTACGTCTGACCCATCCCCACGGTTCCATTCCCACTATGGCCCCAAAAGGGAAAGTGCTACTGGAAAAAACGTTAAGACAGCACAGAGGGATGTGCAGATAGGATCCATGGTTTGTATGGAGTGATTTCAGTATGTTACAAGAACAAATTAAGTTGATCCACTCACACATGGAATGAAAACGTTGTTAAAAACCAACCTGGACTTATTTTTTAGAAGGTGCACAGTCCTTAAATATTTCTGGTTCTTCTTTGACTCAGGAAGGGGAAATACGCCAACATTTGGGGGTTTAAAAGTGGGTGTAAGGTGACCTTTTAAAAAAAAGTTTCTGCGTTGTCTTGGCCACCCATTTGAAAGTGGTTTATTCTTAAAATAGGTTGGTTGAAAGAAAACCAAACCATATATCCAAGTTGATATCGGAGGTGGACAAACCAAGACATTTGCTCCTGAAGAATTTCTGCCATGGTTCTCACGAAAATGAAGGAAACTGCTGAGGCTTATTTGGGAAAGAAGGTAATTAAATACTGTTTTGGGTTCATTGTTCTGAGGAATGAGTATTATGCCTTAGAACCTGAATGATATTCATGTTTATCCACTTTGAGTGCTTTATAAAGCCACTGAAATACTAGATTTTGATGAGTTACTTTCTCATATTTGCAAGTTCACCATATACAAATTTATGTTAAACGTATCTTGAAAGCAAAATGGTTGATATGTATTACTTATATAGATATGTCATGATAAAAGTAACTCAGTTGCTTGTTGTTTTAGGTTACCCATGCTGTGGTTACTGTGCCAGCCTATTTCAATGATGCCCAGACGTCAGGCAACTAAGGATGCTGGAACCATTGCAGGATTGAATGTTATGAGGATCATCAATGAAACCGTGAGTGTTGGCTTCAAAGGAATGGCTGCCTAGTTGTCAAATAGGAGGAAAGTAAACTTGACTAAGGGTTTTTTTTAATCTGTTTTCAAACAGTACTGCAGCTGCTATTGCTTATGGTCTGGATAAGAGGGAAGGAGAAAAGAACATCCTGGTGTTTGACCTTGGTGGAGGAACCTTCGACGTGTCCCTTCTTACCATTGGATAATGGTGTCTTTGAAGTTGTGGCCACTAACGGGGATACTCACTTGGGTGGAGAAGACTTTGACCAGCGTGTGATGGAGCATTTCATCAAGCTCTACAAAAAGAAGACGGGCAAAGATGTTCGGAAAGACAAACCGAGCTGTCCAGAAGCTCCGACGGGAGGTAGAAAAGGCCAAGCGGGCTCTGTCTTCTCAACACCAAGCCAGAATCGGAAATCGAGTCCTTCTTTGAAGGAGAAGACTTCTCTGAGACCCCTAACTCGGGCCAAGTTTGAAGAGCTGAACATGGTAGGTTCCTTTTGCTTTTGCTTTGCTAAGTAAAAAAAGCAAGTCAGACTTAGTGAATGTAGGATCATGCATTTAAACAACTAGGCAATATCTACATCCTCACTGTCTCTTTATTCTAGGATCTGTTCCGTTCTACCATGAAACCTGTCCAGAAAGTGCTGGAAGATTCAGATTTAAAGAAGTCTGATATTGATGAAATTGTTCTGGTTGGTGGCTCTACTCGCATCCCAAAAATTCAGCAGTTGGTTAAAGAGTTCTTCAATGGCAAGGAACCATCCCGTGGCATAAACCCAGATGAGGCTGTAGCCTATGGTGCTGCTGTCCAGGCTGGTGTACTCTCTGGTGATCAGGATACAGGTAGGTCCAGGCCACAGCATTACTACAGAGCCCCAGTAGTTTGATGAGTGTAATAAACTGTTGTCTTAAAGGCAATAAAGAGCTGGAATGATAGCACAGCAGTAGGCCATTTGCCTCACATGCGGCTGACCCAGAATGGATCTGAGTTCAATCCCAGGCATCCCATATGGTCCACAGAGCCTGAATGCTGCTGGGTGCGGCCCAAAAAATTAAAAAAGGCAATAGAATAGGAACAACAAGGTCAAACAGTTGATAATGGGTTACAATGAGGACAAGGCCTGTTGCAGAACCATAACAACTGTTTTCGCAGAGCTAAGCATATGGCGAGAGGATGAACATCCAATTCTTGGAGACTGTTTGGTTTAGTACTTTGACTCTTAATTCTGATGTGATCGTTTCATCTTTGCCAGGGGACTGGTTTTGCTTGATGTGTGTCCTCTCACACTTGGTATTGAAACCGTTGGAGGTGTCATGACAAAGCTGATTCCAAGGAACACTGTGGTGCCCACCAAGAAGTCTCAGATCTTTTCTACAGCTTCTGATAACAGCCAACAGTTACAATCAAGGTCTATGAAGGGTAATTGCTTACATATCTAATAATGCCATGAAATGTTTGAAAAAACATAACTTGATCTGCTGTTGGCATAGGTAGGGAAAGGACATGTCTGTTTTCAGTAGTTCCTTAATTGGAGCTAGACTTTCTCTAAGGTAGCTTAATTTTCTTCTTAGTCCCAATAGCTACCTCATGTACTACTTCCAAGTTCAGAACAGTACTAGTAGAGGGCTCCAGATGTACCCTTTGTTTCTGGATATAGTAATTTTGTTTTGTTTTTGTGTGTGTAATTTCTAGGTGAACGACCTCTGACAAAAGACAATCACCTTCTGGGAAATTTTGATCTGACTGGGATTCCTCCTGCACCCCGGGGGGGTACCACAGATCGAAGTCACCTTTGAGATCGATGTAAATGGCATTCTTCGAGTGACAGCTGAAGACAAAGGCACAGGCAACAAAAATAAGATCACTATCACTAATGACCAGATCGCCTGACACCTGAAGAAATCGAAAGGATGGTTAATGATGCTGAGAAGTTCGCTGAGGAAGAACAAACGGCTTAAGGAGCGCATTGACACAAGAAATGAATTGGAAAGTTATGCCTACTCACTTGAAAAACCCAGATTGGAGATAAGGAAAAGCTGGGAGGAAAAACTTTCCTCTGAAGACAAGGAAACCATGGAAAAAGCTGTAGAGGAAAAGATTGAATGGCTGGAGAGTCACCAAGATGCAGAACATTGAAGATTTCAAAGCTAAAAAGAAGGAACTGGAAGAAATCGTTCAGCCCATTATCAGCAAACTCTATGGAAGTGCAGGCCCTCCTCCGACTGAAGAGGAACAACAGAAAAGGATGAGTTGTAGACACTGTTCTGCTAGTGCTGTAATATTGTAAATACTGGACTCAGGAACTTTCGTTAGGAGAAAATTGAGAGAACTTCAATCTCGAATGTAATTGGAATCTTCACCTTGGAGTGGAGTTGAAAATGCTATAGCCTAAGTGGCTGTTTACTGCTTTTCATTAGCAGTTGCTCACACGTCTTGGGGTGGGAGGAGAGAAAAAAATTGGCTATTTCAAAGGGGGTACTCCCCAAAAAAGGGGAGGCGATGTTGGGTTGGGCTTGTGTTCACCTTGGAAGCTAAACGTTCTATTTAACAGCTGGGTCATGTGCATCTGGTGTAGGAACTTTTTTTCTACCGCAAAGTGACACCAATAAATGTTTGTTATTTAAACTGGTCTAGTTTTCGTGATGACTTCTGATAAACCTGTTTTAATAATTAGCTCTTGTTTAGGGTAACATGTTTGGGGATGTTGAGGTAAAAATAATCATTTTTCTAGGAGACTTGCCTCATGTCTGTCTATAGGAAAGGCTTAAGATGGGACCCTTTCACAAGACCTTCAACTTACCTGAATTTTCCTTTTTCTGAAGATGCCTTTGCCTTGGTGGCTTTTTTTTGTTCATTTGTTTTTGAGCCACACTCAGCTGTGCTCAGGGATTACTTGTGGCAGGTTTGGGGAACCATATTATGGGATGTTAGAGTTCAAAACCAGATTGGCGAGTGAGATCGGTTACCCCACTGTATTATTGCCCCAGTTCCAGTGGCTTTTATTACCAGTAATCTTACATTTGCTTGGATTTTCTTTCTGGCTTTGAACTACACTCAGCTGATCTCAGGGCTCACTCCTATTTTTTATGCCCAGGAATCAGTGCTCCCTGATTTCTGTGAGAGTTGTCATTACAGGTTTACAATTGCTAATGCCTTTTGTTTAGCTTATTTTTTTTTCCTGTTCTTTGGCCACACTCAGTATGGTCTCTTGGCTTTTCAGACCAAATGGAAATCTGTCACACACACTTTACTGTATTCTCCTGGTCCATAAATCCTTTCTTGGGGACACACACACCTTGTGCTCAGGGTGTCCACTCCTAGCAGTGCCAGAAGTGCTCAAGGGAACCAAAGGCTACTCCTAAGGATACCCTGCCCAGCAGTGTGGGACTCTGGTGATGTGGGAGGGGGCAGCTGGCAACTGAGGTCAAACTCAAGGTCTCCAACAGAACATGTTAGGCATGTGCCTACTCTTGAACCTTCCTAGTAGTTTTTGGTCCAAGACAAGTGTGCACACCCTTCCTGATTTGTATACCTTTCTGGAAGGATGGGGCACATCTGGCAGTACCTGGGGTTCCTGAAGCTGTTAGAGATCTTAGTGGCCCATGTTTTGCCAGTTGTGTACATATGGATGGATGGGGGGCATTGCTAAGACTAGTGCTCAGGGGGCACTCAGTTTTGTGCTCTGAAGTCACTAGTTGGGGATCACTTGGAGTAAGAATCAAACCTAGGCCTCCTATATGCAAAGCATACACACTAGCCTTTTTTCCCTTTTTTGGGGGGTGGGGGTGGGGCACACCCAATGACGCTCAGGGGGTTACTCCTGGCTATGCACTCAGAAATCCTTCTTGGCTTGAGGACCAGGGGATCGAACTGCGGTCCATCCTAGGTCAGCCGCCAGCACTGGCAGACGCCTTACTACTCTGACACTGCTTTGGCTCCACATTTTTCCCCTTTTTATGAGTAGGTCGACTCAAATTTATTTTTTCTTTTTTGGTGTTTGGGTCACATCCGGCAGCTCTCAGGAGTTACTCCTGGCTCTGTGCTCAGAAATCGCTCCTGGCAGGCACAGGGGACCATAAGGGATGCCAGGATTCGAACCACTGTTGGTCCTTGGTTGGCCCGCTGCATGGCAAAAGCCCTACAGTTGTGCTATCTCTTCTGCGACTCCAGTTTTCTGCTGGGCTGAATTTAGGGAACAATTCTGGGCTTGGGACCATATGTGGTGCCAGGAGTCAGGTCAAGCTCGAATGCCTTCAAGGCAAGCACCCATAACCACCTTACTTTCTATTATCTCCAGCTTCCACATTAGCCTTTTGATTCAACTTACTGGCATTTTTGTTTGATTTTAGGGGCCACACTTAGTTGTCTGGGGCTATTCCTTAACTCAATGCTTATGGTACCATATGATGTTAAAGACAACTGGTTATCTTGCCTACAAACCATGTACTTAACCCTTTCAGATATCTCTTACAGCCTCTAGGATTAGCATCCTAAAGCAGCCATAATTAAAGGATAGTGTGTAAGGCACTTGCACAATTTCTTTTTCTTTTTCTTTTTTGGTTTTGGGTCACACCCAGCGGTGCTCAGAGGTTACTCCTGGCTGTCTGCTCAGAAATAGCTCCTGGCAGGCACGGGGGACCATATGGGACACCGGGATTCGAACCAACCACCTTTGGTCCTGGATCGGCTGCTTGCAAGGCAAACGCCGCTGTGCTATCTCTCCGGGCCCTTGCACAATTTCTTGTTCAATTCCTGGAACTGCATATCTAAGCACTGCCAGGAGTAGCTTCTGTGTGTTGCTGTGTGTATAGCTAAACTGCACCCTTCCATAAAAATAAAAAGAATAAAGTAGTAAAAAGTTTTATTAGTCCACTAGAGTGACAATGCAGTCGTCATAGAGTTCTCCCTTCTGTATTCATCCCACCAAATACAAAACACAGCAGTGTGTCAGTCTGGCTCTCCTGCGAGTCACCAAGTTGGCCTACTCCTTGATGTGTGGAATTCGCAGCACCCCCGTTCAGAGAGACAGAATGTGTGTCTTTTTCCTCAGCAGCAGGTGTCACTGGCCAGGGAATGATACACATAGAATGAGTCCAGGCGTCCAACAGGTAGAGAAGTATCAAATCTAAGTAAGGTCCAGTGTTGTTTTTCTATGTTGGTGGGGGAAAAAAAAACCTCCATGTTAAAAATGTTCACAGTGATTGCTTCAGCAGCACATACATGAAGATAGATTAACATGGGCTCTATGGAAGGATGACCTGCAAATTTATGAACTATTCAATACTGGAAAAGCAAGCAGGGCTGGAGCAATAGCACAGTGGGTAGGGCATTTGCCTTGCATGCAGATGAGCCAAGACAGACCCAGGTCCGATCCCCAGCATCCATATGGTCCCCAGAGCCTGCCAGGTGCGATTTCTGAGAGCAGAGCCAGGAGTAAAACCTGAGCTCTGTTGCGGGGTGTGGCCCCAAAAAAAAAACAAAAAAAGCAGTAGAGATAGTTCAGTGGGCTGAGTGCATGCACTACATTGAGGAGGTTCAGGTTTGATTCCTGGCTGGCCATACAGTTCTTCAGCTGTCAGGATCTACTTCCAAGCACAGAGCCAGGAGTAGCCCCCAAGTATAGCAGGCTAGGACCCAAAAGAAGAAAAAAGATCCCGAAGGCCCCAAAAACTTTTCAGAAAGACTTCTGCACTCCTAAATTTTTAGTGCACCAACTTCACAGTAGCCAACATTTGCAAACAACCCAGCGGTCCAAGAACAGATGATAAAACTGTGGTACTTACAGACCAAGAATACTACTCAGCCATAAGAAAAGATGAAATCATGCAATATGCTGCTATGGGGAGGGATTTGGAGAGTATCGTGCTGAGTGAAGTTGGAGGGAGGGGAATAAGATGATGGGGCCCTGGGACAATAATGGTGGTGGGAAGCAGATACTCTGGTGAAGGGCAAAGTGCTGCAATGGCTTATGCAAGAAATCACCAATTGGGGCTGGGAAGGTGGCGCTAGAGGTAAGGTGTCTGCCTTACAAGCGCTAGCCAAGGAACGGACCGCGGTTCGATCCCCCGGCGTCCCATATGGTCCCCCCCAAGCCAGGGGCGATTTCTGAGCACATAGCCAGGAGTAACCCCTGAGCGTCAAACGGGTTGTGGCCCAAAAACCAAAAAAAAAAAAAAAAAGAAATCACCAATTAATAACAGTACTGGAAACAACAGGGTCTAAAATGAAATGAAATTTTAGCAAAGAGAAAAGGGAACGGAAAAGGAGGGGAAGAGAGAAGGAAGAAAGGGAGAGAGGAAGGGACGAAAAGAGGGAAGGAGAAAGGGAGGGAGAGAGACAGAGGAAAGAATGATTAGCTATATCCAGCTGAAAACTAAGGTAAAAAGGAGATGAAAGCAAAAAACCAAATGGCAAATAAAAAGCCAGAACCATAATAAGTTTGCTTTGGTGATGTTCCCCTCTAGCTTGGTTTTCACCCCTCTGGCTTTGGGATGAAAGGACCAAGTTTGATGAAAGCACAATAACAGTCCTCAGAGACCCATCAAAGTCCCCCATGAAGGGTGCTCACCTATGTGATATTGGTACATCGTGTCCAGTGCCCTGTGGGGTGTCATCCCTCCAAAGATGTAGATGTGAGTCCCCACGGTCACTGCCGAGTGGGCAGCGCAGCCTGTGGGCACTTCCCCAGTGGGACTTAGCTTCTGCCACTTCATGTCCCCTGCAAGGGAAAGAGTTTGGGCACAGCAGGGTCTAGAACAGGGGGTCTCAAACTCAATTTACCTGCGGGCCACAGGAGGACAAAGTCGGGATGATCCTTGAGTGCAAAGTCAGTAGTAAGCCTTGACATTGGGGGTAGTGTGTGTGACCCAAACAACTAAAACAAAACAAACAAAAAGATTCCTCTAGGGCAGGGCCCACAAAATGTTGTACGGAGGGCCGCAAATGGCCCGCGGGCCTCGAGTTTGAGACCCCTAGTCTAGAATGTGACTTCAAGCTTCTCTCCTCTCCTCTCTTCTCTACTCTTCTCTCTCTCTCTCTTGACCCCTATTCTAGAATGTGACTTCAAGCTTTTCTCTCTCCCTCTCTCCTCTTCTCTCTTCTCTCTCTCTCTCTCTCTTTCTCTCTCTCTCTTCCTCTCTCTCTCTCTCTCTCTTCTCTCTCTCTCTCTCTCTCTCTCTCTCGACCCCTAGTCTAGAATGTGACATCAAAGACTTTTCTCTCTCTCTCCTCTCTCTCTCTCTGTCTGTCTGTCTGCTCTCTCTCCTCTCTGCAAAGAGCTATAACAAGGGCCGGGAGTGCAGGCATGGGGTTGAAATATGTTTTTGGGGGGCCGGGCGGTGGCGCTGGAGGTAAGGTGCCTGCCTTACCTGGCTAGCCTAGGAGACGGACCGCGTTTCGATTCCCCCGGCGTCCCATATGGTCCCCCAAGCCAGGAGCGACTTCTGAGCGCATAGCCAGGAGTAACCCCTGAGCGTTACCGGGTGTGGCCCAAAAAACCAAAAAAAAAAAAAAAAAAAAAAAAAAAAAAAAGAAATTATGTTTTTGGGTAGTCTGGGTGGAAGTGGGGTGTAGTTTACTCAGTCATTGGTAATTTAACTAACAACCTGGAATTTGGAGTCACTGAGTATTGGGATTCCTCCCTTTGCTACAAGACCCACCTGTTTTGGAGCCCACATGTCCATGTGGGTTCTGTGTAAGGCAAGTATCCTATCCCCATACTATTCTCTCCAGCCCCCACAAAAGCAGAATTTATTTCATTTCAGGCCTACAAGTCCCCATATCCTGCACCCTACTTACTTATATCAATGCAGTGGAGATCATCATAGAATTTGTCCCCTGACAAGCCACCATGATAAAGAGCTTTGTCCAGCTGCCACCATAAACATGGCCATGCCGGTTGCTGGAGGTTTTCCAAGTGTCTCTGGCTGTGACCCAGGTCAGAGTACCTAGAAAAGCAAATTATCACTGGACCCACAACGCTAGGAAGCATGATCCGCCAAGTTTGACTTCCCAATAAGAAACTGCTATAAGCAAAAAGTAAAATTGGGGTCATCTACTCCAATTCACCAACCCACCACCAAACCCTCCCTCCCTCTATAGCCTCTACTTGGGACACTCCAAGGCCCAACAATTCACTAAGACACCTGCCTTTCTGCAGGGCATCAGAAAACCAGGCCTTCTCTTTGAATGTAAAAAGACTTCCCAAGTGCTAGAGATAAAATTCAGTGAGGAAGGCAATTATTTTGCACATGGCTGACCCGGGTTCAATCCCCAGCACTCCATATGGTCCCCCAAGCAATGCCAGGAGTGCAGAGCCAGGAGAGGAATAACCCTTGAGTACAGACAGGTTCCCCCACCAATAAAAAGGAAAGTATTGGTCATTTCTACCTCATTATGTTGAAATACTGATAAAATTAGATAATGAAAATAAAGCAAGTAAGTGGAGAATACAGTTGAGTACTAAGTATATAAGTAAGGATTATGGTCATTATCCAAACTGTCTGGATGAGTTCCACTTAACCAGCAGTCTTTCACAGCTTCAAAGTTATATAAATATATTTACATAAATATATATTTATATATATAAATTCTGGAAAATGAATCATTTCAGTAAGTCAGACCAGTCTTAGAGTCTCTCAAGGGCTGGAGAGTTAGCTCAGTGGTCTGCATGCTGAGGTAATGTGCATGTGGGAAACCCCAACTTGGTCCCTGGCACTTCATGGTCCCCCAAGTATCAGAGGGAAAGAGCCCATAGCACAGAGTCAGGAATAACACTTGAGCAGTTCTAGGCATGGCCTCAAGAAGAGAAGTATTACTTCTGGGCTGAAGAGATAGGACAGAGGGTAGGATGTTTGCCTTGTCACCCAGTTGACAGGTTCTATCCCTGGTACCCCAAAGGTCTTCTGAGCCCTGGACCAGGAATAATCCCTGAACATCGCCAGGTATGATCCAAAACAAAAAAAGGAAGCACTACTTTTTTTGGTAAACTGTTTTGTAAAACTGTTTGAGTCACAGCTACATGTCTTTTTGGTTTTGTTTTGGGGTCATACCTGGCAGTGCTCATGGGTTACTCCTAGTGGTGCTTGGGGATCATATTGGATGCTGATGACTGAACCTTGTTTGGCCACAAGCAAGGCAAAAACTACCCCCGGGCCCTGAGAGAACAGCGGCGTTTGCCTTGCAAGCAGCCGATCCAGGACCAAAGGTGGTTGGTTCGAATCCTGGTGTCCCATAGGGTCCCCCGTGCCTGCCAGAAGCTATTTCTGAGCAGACAGCCAGGAGTAACCCCTGAGCAACGCCAGGTGTGACCCAAAAACCAAAAACCAAAACAAAACAAAACAAAACTCTATCCCCAGTACTATCGCTCTAGCCCTTGGAGGACATGTTTTGCACGTATGAGGTCCAGGTTTGATCTTTGGCACTATATGGCCCCATGAGCACTGCTGGGAGTGTGGCCCCCAAGCAATGAACTGGGAATAGCACCCCAACCTCACTAGGTATGACTCCTCCCAAAAAGAACAAACATCCTATTTGAGAGGTCTGCCAAACAATTTCTTTTGTTTGTTTGAGGGCCACACTAGGCAGTGCTCGGGGCTCTTTCCTGGCTCTGCACTCATGGATCACTCCTGATGGGCAAAGAGGACCATATAGGGTGCTGGGAATCCAATGCATTCACCATATGCAAGGCAAGCACCTTATCCACTGTACTATTGCCCTGACCCCTTGCCAAACAATTTCTTTTTTTCTTTTTTTTTGATTTTTGGGTCACACCAGGCAGCGCTCAGGGGTTCCTCCTGGCTCTACGCTGAGAAATCGCCCCTGGCAGGCACAGGGGACCCTATGGGATGCCGGGATTCTAACCACTGTCCTTCTGCATGAAAGGCAAACACCTTACCTCCATGCTCTCTCTCCGGCCCCATGCCAAACAATTTCTATTTGAAGAACCATTTGTGGTATGCCTGAGGGCTGTCCGCAGAACCCACATGTTCCAAGGAATACAATTTGCAATAAGATGAGCCCTGCTTTATGCAAAGACATATTGTCATAGTGTCTTAGCAAACTGGAAATAATGTAATTCTGAGTATATTGGAAATGATGTAACTAACTTGAGTTAGTGCTACAGTTACACTAGCATACTATGCATTTACTTATAGATTATTTGGCGACCCCATCCAATGACTCAGGGGTTAGATGCCCATTTGGAGAACTGAAGATTTGAATTTGTAACTTCATATACTTCTTTTTTTGTGTGTTTTTTTGGGTCACACCCCGCCAGTGCTCAGGGGTTTTTCTGGCTCCGTGCTCAGAATTGCTCCTGGCAGGCACGGGGGGGGGTGGTGGTGGTGGGGTGGTGGGGGGGTGGGATTTGAACCGATGACCTTCTGCATGAAAGGTAAACGCCTTACCTCCATGCTATCTCTCCGGCCCCAATTTCATATACTTCTAAGGTGGATGACTGTGGGTTTTTTGTTGTTGTTTTGTTGCTTGTTTTTTTTTTTTTTTTTTTTTGGCTTTTGGCTTTTGGCTTTTTTGCGCCACACTTGGGGGATGCTCATGGGTTTCTTCTGGGGCTCTATGCTCAGAAAGTATGACTGGCAATGCATGCGGGACCATGTGATTCTGGGACTTAAACTTAGCTTACCCATGTACAAGGTAAGCACCCTACCTTCTGTACTATCCCTCTGGCCCTACCTTTTTTCTTTATAAATTGTTGAGCTGGAAATATAATATAAGGACTATCCTATTAGTGGCCCCATTGGGTGCACTACCACTGGTCCAACTATGCCACCCAAATTATACTGCTTAATTTTTATTTTTGTTCTGTTTCTTTGGGCCACACTCAGTGACACTCAGGTTTACTCCTGGCTGTGCACTCAGAAATCGCTCCTGGCTTGGTGGACCATATGGGATGTTGGGGATCGAACCGTGGCCCATCCTAGGTTAGCACGAGCAAGGCAGATGCCTTACCGCTTGCACTACCGCTCCAATCCTACTGCTTCCTTTATTTTTTTTGGTGGGGGGAACTACACTCAGCTCAGTACTTAGATATTGCTTTTAACAGAGTTCACAGCTCAAACTTGGGGCGCCCACATGCAAAACATGTGCTCTAGTACTTTGAGGTATTTCTTCAGCCCTGTTTTAACATTTTTAGGGGTGTGGGGGGCACATCCAGCTGTGGTAAGGGTTTACTCCTAGCTCTGCATTAAGGGTTCTCTCCTGGTAATCTCAGAGGACTATATGGGGTGCTGGGGATTGACCCAGGTTGGCTTGCAAAGCCCTGGCCCCATCTGTTTAAACTTTCAAAGTGATCATTTATAATCTTGTCAATAAAATTTTGCTGTGAAAAACACATCAGAAGGACAGACACTCAGCCAAGGCATCATTTTTTGTGCCCTGAACAGGAAGTCCCCCCCCACGCTTCCATCCTGTTCATACTTGCGTCAAACATGTGAAGCTTCCCATCCTCCACAGGCTGTGCGCCTCTCTCTCCGCCCCCAAAGACATAGAGCTGGTCTCCAATGGCTGCTGAAGATGTGTGGAACGTTCTCGGGGATGGTGGTGTGCTGGTCACCTCTGGCCTGGTCCAAGTCCTGGTTTCTGATCCAGAGAGAAAAAAGGCACCAAAAAAAAATACTCAGTTTGAGGGTGCTTCTCATCATGACTCTGGGGCTGGACTGGGTCACCTTTCAAGCAAGCACACTATACAGGATTTCTTTGAGGCAAGAATCTCATTCCACCAATGTCAGGGAAGGAAGGGTTGGGTTGTAATACTTAGAATTTGGTCACATATCAAAAAAAAAAAAAAAGAAGTAAAAATGGGGCTGGGAAGGTGGCGCTAGAGGTAAGGTGTCTGCCTTGCAAGCACTAGAGTAGGACGGACCGCGTTCGATCCCCCGGCATCCCATATGGTTGCCCCAAGCCAGGGGTGATTTCTGAGCACATAGCCAGGAGCAACCCCTGAGTGTCAAATGGGTGTGGCCTAAAAACAAAAACTAAAACAAAAACAAAAAAAGAATTTGGTCACATAAATTTAAACTCCCAAGATAGAAAAGCTACAAGTACAATTAAGAATGAAGGGGCCAGGCGGTGGCGCAAGAGGTAAGGTGCCTGCCTTGCCTGCGCTAGCCTTGGACGGACCACAGTTCGATCCCCCGGCGTCCCATATGGTCCCCCAAGCCAGGAGCAACTTCTGAGCGCATAGCCAGGAGTAACCCCTGAGCGTTACCAGGTGTGGCCCAAAAATCAAAAAAAAAAAAAAAAAAAAAGAAAAAAGAATGAAGTGGGGGGCTGGAGAGATAGCATGGAGGTGTAGGGCGTTTGCCTTGCATGCAGAAGGATGGTGGTTTGAATCCCGGCATTCCATATGGTCCCCAGAGCCTGCCATGAGCAATTTCTGAGCAGAGAGCCAGGAGTAACCCCTGAGCGCTGCTGGCTGTGACCAAAAAAAACAAAAACAAAAACAAAAAAAAACAAAAGAGGGGGGAATGAAGTGGGGAGTGGAGAGATAGTACAGTGGGTAAAGCTTGTATGTGACCAACCTGGTTTCTATCCCTGGCACCATCTATAGTCCCCAAGTCCCAGCAGGAGTGATCCTTGAATTCTGAGTCAGGAGTAAACAAACCCTGCACACAATCAGTGTGGTCCCCAAATCAAACCAAACTAAAAACAGAAGGAACCAAGCGTAAAAAGGAAGTATTATGCTTCCCTGAACATTGCTGTGAGCCACCTCTAGACACAGAGCCAGGAGAGCCTATAAGCAGTCAGAGGTAGTCCAAAAACAAGGAGAAAAAAAGAAATAATAATTAAAAAAAAAAGAATTAGGCCAATTTGTTGTTGAGGGTTTTGAACCTCCTCTTTGCCGTCTGCCTCTTTCACTGACCATCCTACCAAATGGCCACTCAGAGAAGCCCATGTCTGCCCCAATTCTTTCCCACTACATACTGGAAACCAAAGTGCCAAATTTCCCAGGTCATGTGACCACTACATGAAGATTGGGGCCAGAGAGATATTACAGTGGGTAGAGTGTTTGCCTTTCACATGTCCTACCAGGTTCAATCCCCCCCTTCCCAAATGGACCCCAAGTACTGCCAGGAGTGAATCCTAAGAATAACCCTTGAGCATCATCGGGTGTGGTCCATATATCAAGAAAATAAAAAGACGGGGCCGGGAAGGTGGTGCTAGAGGTAAGGTGTCTGCCTTGCAAGCGCTAGTGTAGGATGGATTGTGGTTCGATCCCCCGGCATCCCATATGGTCCCCCCAAGCCAGGGGCACTTTCTGAGCACATAGCCAGGAGTAACCCCTGAGCGTCAAATGGGTGCGGCCCAAAAACCAAAAAAAAAAAAAAAAAAAAAAAAAAAGAAAATAAAAAGACAACAGGGTTATTACTAGGTTGGTAGTAGTAATAACAGTTCCTACTCAATAGTGATTCATTGGGACCAGGACAATAGTACAGTGGTAGGGCATTTGCCTTTCATGAAGTTAACCTGACTTCTATACCCAGTATCCCATACCCTAAGCCTCCAGGAGTAATTCCTGAGTGCAGAGTCAGGAGTAAGCCCTGAGCACTGCCAGGTGTGGTCTCCAAAATAGGAACAAAAATAATAATTAGTTCCCTTACTTTATAGATGAGGGAAATTATAGCAGAGACAGATCAAATAACCTTTTTGTTTTGTTTTGTTTTGTTGGGCCACCGTTTAATGCTCAGGGGTTACTCCTGGCTAAGCACTCAGAAATCGCCCCTGGCTTGAGGGGACCATATGGGACGCCGGGGATCGAACCACCGTCTGTTCCTTGGCTAGCGCTTGCAAGGCAGACACCTTACCTCTATCGCTACCCACCAGCCCCATGATCAAATCACCTTTAAGGTGACATGACCACATTGGAATTCTAATTGTTTCTGCAAACCTTGGTATTCATGGTCCCCTGAGAAACACCCCTTTGGAAAAGGGGTAACCCTTTGGTCAGGAGTAACCCCTGACCATTGGGTGAGGCAGAAAACAAAAACAAAAAAACCCCAAACATATGCCAAACAAAGCTTTTGTAATATATCTCTGACTCAAACCTGAGCCCAGAGGCCAAACAAGTCTTGGCCTCTAGCCAGAGTAAAACACAGCGACAGGCCTTGAAGAGCTCTTGGATTCAGGGAGGTAAGAAGGTACACACTAGGGGGGCCAGAGATTCTAGGAGCTGCTGCCAAGTCAAACATCAGCACAATTACAAAGGAATCCTAAGTCATTGAGAGAATGTTAGCAACCCAAGTTGCTAATGACTCATTTAATATGCTTCATATTTCTAGGGCCTATTGTCAAATGGCACTTTCTAGGAGAGAAATAGAATCTGGTGGAAAACCAATTACTTTGACAGAAGCTATTCAAATTCTCACTAATCTTATTTAAATAAGTATCATAATTGATGATCAAGAGCCAGGGGTCAGGGCCAAAGTGGTGGCGGTAGAGGTAAGGCGTCTGCCTTGCAAGCGCTAGCCTAGGACGGATGGTGGTTAGATCCCCCGGTGTCCCATATGGTCCCCCCAAGCCAGGAGCGATTTCTGAGTGCATAGCTAGGAGGAACCCCTAAGCGTCAATGGGTGTGGCTCCCAAACAAACAAAAACAACAAACAATCAAATAAAGATTTTTTGCTTATGTGGTTTATTTTTGGGCCATGCCTGGCAATGCTCAGGGATTACTCCTTGTGGGGCTCAAAAGACTAGATGGGCTAGACCGCTAGAGAGAGCTCAGAAGGTAAGGTATTTGCTCTGAATGCAGTTACAGTGGCTATGACCTTAATTTGAACCCTGGTACCACATAGGTCTCCTGAGCATTACCAGGGTCATCTGAGTACAGAGTCAGAAATAGTTCTTGAAAGCCTGCTGTTGACCCAAAACCCAAAATTAAAAAAAAAATAAAAAAGCATAGATGGGGCTAGAGAAATAGCATGGAAGTAGGGCGTTTGCCTTGCATGCAAATGGTGGCTCGAATCCCATATGGTCCCTCGAGTCTGACAGGAGCGATTTCTGAGCGTATAGCCAGAAGTAACCCCTGAGTGCTGCCGAGTATGACCCTAAAACCAAAAAAAAAAAAATGTGTTTTTGGGACCAGACCGGTGGCACAAGTGGTAAGGCATCTGCCTTGCCTACGCTAGCTTAAAACGGACTGTGGCTCAATCCCCCAGTGTCCCATATAGTCCCCCAAGCCAGGAGCGATTTCTGAGCACATAGCCAGGAGTAACCCCTGAGAATCACCAGATGGGGCCTCAAAACCAAAAAAAAAGTTTCTTCTGTTTTCAGGAGACATTACCAGGTGGTGTTCAGGGAACATATGTGGTGCCAGGGTCAAACCAGGTCACATGCAAAACAAGTGACTTAACCCTAGGTACTATCAGGTTCCAAGAAAGCATTTAACAGAAGATCATTTCTGCAGTGAATTTGAAATTAAAAGGGAAACAGTCTGATGGTGTGAAACTGATATAACAGCACATTTTTTTTTGTCAAAGGAAACAGAAACATTATTAATAGCCTTACTGGTGGGGCTGGAGTTACACTACAGCAGGTAGGGGATTGCCAGGATTTGATCCCTGCCATCCTGTATGGTTCAGACACGGAACGGAACTGAATTTATTACTGGGGGCCCTAAAAGAACCCTTGATTACTTACCAGGATTCAGAACTTGCAGGCAGTTTCTATTTCCTGACTGGTTGGCACCTCCAAACACCCAGATGTGACCTGGTGTGCAGGAGGGAATGAAGCTGGCGTGTTCGTAGCGGGGTAGAAGGCCCTCCACAGAGGCCAGAGTCCACTGGTGCGCGCCTAGAAAACATTTCCTAGATTGTGGCTGGTGACCACTTGTATTGATGGATACATATAATATTGGGGGTAGGCGAGAGAGGATCAAAAGCATAAGTAAATCAGCTATCAGATCTCTTTGGTTTATTTATTTATTCACTTATTTATTTAGCCACACCTACTGTTGCTCAGGGCTTACTCCTGGCTCTGTGCTTAGGAACCATTACTAGCAGGCTCAGGGGACTATATGGGATGCCAGGGATGGAACCTGGGTTAGCTGAATGTAAGGCAAGTGTCCTCTCTGCTGTGCTATTGTTCTGGCCCCAACCGCCAGATCTCTTAAAGGAAATGTTGGCCAGGGATGTGGCTTAGTGGATGAGCACAAGCCTTGTATGGAGGATCTGGTTTCATCCCTGGCACTGACTATAAATAGGCAAATAAAGAATGTGGCCAATATTAAAAAACTCTGTTATAGACAAAGTCAGAGCAAACTGCCATATCCATAAATTCGCTTCTAGAAAAGAAATCTTGGAAGATCTGTTTGTACTGTACCTTTTTTTTAGAGGCTACATTAGCAGTGCTTAGGGGCTACTTCGAGTGCTCTGGTCAGAGGTCATTCCAGTCCATTGTGTCCCAACATTTCACGTTCCCTCAGTTCTGGGGATCAAGCTGGGCCCCATTCTCACATGAAAAGCATGAACTCAACTCCATGGAGTCATTTCTCCAAACCCAAACACCTTGACTTCTCTTCTTCTTCTTCTTCTTTTTGTTTTTTTTTTGCTTGTTTGTTTTTTGGGTCACACCTGGCAGTGCTCAGGGGTTACTCCTGACTCTGTGCTCTGAAATGAATCCTGGCAGGCACAGAGGACCATATGGGATGCCGGGATTCAAACCACTGTCAGTCCGGGGTCAGCAGTTTGCAAGGCAAACGTCCTACTGCTGTGCTATCTCTCCGTTTGACTTTCTTTTTTTTTTTTTTTTTTGGTTTTTGGGCCACACCCTGTGACGCTCAGGGGTTACTCCTGGCTATGCGCTCAGAAGTTGCTCCTGGCTTCTTGGGGACCATATGGGACGCCGGGGGATCGAACCGCGGTCCGTGCGCAGGCAAGGCAGGCACCTTAGCTCCAGCGCCACCGCCCGGCCCCCCCCGTTTGACTTTCTAACGTTTGCTCACAGATCCACATAGTCATTTGATTGAACTGTACAAACTAGATCCTCCCAAGAATTTTGAATTTAGAGATTTCTAGATGAAGGCACAAGATACCTTGGAGAGGCAAAGAAAGCCAAAAGTGTAGAGAACAAAACAGCTATAAAAAGTAGCAGATGTTTCAGAGCAAGGAGGAAAGCAGATTTGATTTTGGTTTGTTTGGGGGCCACCTTGACCAGTGGTTAGGAGACTACTTGGCTCTGGGGATTAATCTTGGGCTTTCTGTATACAAAGTTCTTTGAGCTCTCTCTGACCCTGGACTATTTTATACCTTTATTTCCCCCCTGGTGAGCAGAGGCACACTCTGCAATGTTCAGGTATTATTTTTGGTAAGCCTTGGATAAAATGCCAAATGGGATGCTGGCAATGGAAATGGGGATAACCACATGCTTACCTACTGTACTATCCCCCCCCCCCACGTCTGGGCCACATTTTTGTTTTGGTTGTTTGTTTAGAAGTAGATGCAGGGATATAGAGACAATATAGATTCACGCTCTGCATGTGGCTCACCCTGACTATATCTCCAGCTCTGAGCAGTATTAGGAGTGATTCCTGAGCACAGAGCCAGAAGTAAGTCTTGGCCCCAAAACAAAGTGAACAGGAGCTGGAGAGATAGCATAGCAGGTAGGACATTTGCTTTGCATGTGGCCAACCCGGGTTCAATCCCTGGCATCCCATATGATTTCCTTCAAGCAGGCCAGAAGTGATATTTGAGAACAGAACCAGGAGTAACTCTGAACGCTGATTGGTGTGTGGCCCCCAAATCAAAAAAAAAAAATAAAACTGGGCCAGAGAGATAGCACGGAGGTAAAGCGTTTGTCTTTCATGCAGAAGGTCTGTGTTTCGAATCCCAGCATCCCATATGGTCGCCTAAGGGTGCCAGGAGCAATTTCTGAGCGTAGCACCAGAAGTAACCCCTGAGTGATGCTAGGTGTGACCCCCAAAAAACCAAAAATAATAAATAAAAAATAAAATAGAATAAAACAAAAAATAGAAGTTGATGCCTTTGAACAGTTTCCTAACTTGTTCTCTGCTCTTTTCTGAAGTTATGCTCTATTTATTGCACTTTCAAGTCAAAAAACTCTGACTGCTGAGTTACATTCCTCACACCACTCTGTTCTGACTTCCTGTTAACTCCAAATGCAATAGCTGCTTAAGGTTATTATTTCAGTTGGTAAGTATTGGCAAGGAAAGTTCACTGCTATTTTCTTGATAAATCATTACAACTGTCTAAGTTATAAAATGGCTCATTTTACACCTCACTGGGTTGGAGAGACAGACTGAGGTAAAGGCCTTTGTTTCACTCCTGGCAGTGCTCAGGGGACCATATATAGTGCCAGGAATCAAACTGGGACTGGTCATGTGCAAGGCGAGCACCATCCTCAAGGTAGGCCTGCCAATTTATCCGGGGTGAATCTGGCACAGGTTCCCTCAAACTCAGAACCAGGATTAGCCCCTGAGCTTTACTCAATATGGCCCAAACTTTCACCTTAGCCCCCCCAAAAAAGAAAATAGAGTATGTCTGTATTATTTTTTAACACATCCTTTAAGAAAGAAAGAAACAAAAAAAAACAGCTTACTAAACTTAAAAGAAATTAACTGTAGTAAAATGCCTGTCTCGAATTTAGGCAGGAGATGGGAAGGAGGAGGGGGGCATTGGTGGGAATGTTGCATTGGTGAAGGAGGGTGTTCTATTTATGACTGAAACCCAACAACAATCATGTTTGTAATCATAGTGCTTAAATAAACAATTTATATTAAAAAAAAAGAGAGGATTAAGCAAGAGAGGTGGCTGGTAGAGACAGGTTTGAATGCAGGACTACTTAAGGAGCTTGTTTAAAAGGTTAAAAAGCGGGCCGGGCGTGGCACAAGAGGTAAGGTGCCTGCCTTGCCTGCGCTAGCCTAGGATGGACCGCGGTTCGAACCCCAGGCGTCCCATATGGTCCCCCAAGCCAGGAGCGACTTCTGAGCGCATAGCCAGGAGTAACCCCTGAGCGTCACCGGGTGTGGCCCAAAAACCAAAAAAAAAAAAAAAAAAAAAAAAAAAGCTTAGGAGCTGGGGCCGGTGAGGTGGCGCTAGAGGTAAGGTGTCTGCCTTGCAAGCGCTAGCCAAGGAAGGACCGCGGTTCCATCCCTGGTCGTCCCATATGGTCCCCCTAAGCCAGGGTCAATTTCTGAGCACTTAGCCAGGAGTAACCCCTGAGATCAAATGGGTGTGGCCCAAAAAAACAAACAAACAAACAAAAAAGCTTAGGAGCCACACATGGTGGCTAGGCCTTAATAAAGTTGATGTCTCCTGAAAAAAAAAAAAAGAAAATAGAGAATGCACTCTAGTCCATTGAGCTATCTTTGAGACTCCTAACTCTCGTCTTTTAGGGGAAGGAAGTGGGAGATTGAGTCATAACCTGTGGTGCTTGGGAAACCAAACTGGGCTGGCCTCATGCAAGGCATACACCTTAACTCCTGTACTATCTCTCCAGCCTTAAAAGTTAGTTGTAAAACTCCACTTCTTTTTTTTGTTTGTTTTGCCACAAAACCACCAGTGCTCAGGGGTTACTCCTGGCTCTACGCTCAGAAATAGCTCCTGGCAGGCTATGGGATGCAGGGATTCAAACCACCATCCTTCTACATGCAAGGCAAATGCCCTACCTCCATGCTATCTCTCTGGCCCCATAGGCATTACTCTTGACTGTGCTCAGAAATTACTCCTGGCAGGCTTGAGGAACTATATGGGATGCTGGGGATCAAACCTGGGCTGGACACGTCCAAGCAAAGGCTCTACCCGCTGTGCTATCACTCCAGTCCTAATTAACCCTCCACTTCTGACTGGCATTTAAGTGTGGTTTCCCCTCCTTATGGATCAATTCTGCAGCACCAGCTTCATGGTCTATAACAATAACATGCCTGGAGAATGCCCCAGATCTTACAGGGCAAGGGTCCCACAAAACTCATGCCTTTGGATAATACTTGCAGGCTGAAAAGATAGCACAAAGGGCGAGAGTGCATGTTTTGCATGTGGGAGACCCAAATTCAACCCAGTACCATCTGACCCCCTGGGGTAACACAGGGAATGACCTCTAAGTACCAAAGTTAGACCAAAAAACTAAAACTTGGGGTCAGAGCAATAGCACAGCAGTAGGGCATTTGCCTTAAATGCAGCCAACCTGGGTTTGATCCCTGATATCTCATATCACCCCTGAGCCTTCCAGAGGTGATTTTCTTTCTCTCTTTCTCTCTCTTCTTTCTCTCTTTCTTTCTTTCTTTCTTTTCTTCTTTCTTTCTTTCTTTCTTTTCTTTTCTCTTTCTTTCTTTCTTTCTTTCTCTTTCTTTCTTTCTTTTCTTTCTTTCTTTCTTTCTTTTCTTTCTTTCTTTCTTTCTTTCTTTCTTTTCTTCTTTCTTTCTTTCTTTCTTTCTTTCTTTCTTTCTTTCTTTCTTTCTTTCTTCTTTCTTTCTCTTTTTCTTTCTTTCTTCTTCTTTCTCCTTCCTTCCTCCTTCCTTTTTCTTTTCTTTCTTTCTTTCTTTCTTTCTTTCTTTCTTTCTTTCTTTCTTTTCTTCTTTCTTTCTTTCTTTCTTTCTTTCTTTCTTTCTTTCTTTTCTCTCTTTTTTCTTTCTCTCTCTCTCTTTCCTTCCTTCCTTCCTCCTTCCTTCCTTCCTTCCTTCCTTCCTTCCTTCCTTCCTTCCTTCCTTCCTTCCTCCCTCCCTCCCTCCCTCCCTCCCTCCCTCCCTCCCTCCCTCTCCTCTCTCTCCTCTCTCTCTCTCTCTCTCCCTTCCTTCCTTTCCTTTTTTGGTTCTTGGGCCATACCCAGTGACGCTCAGGGGTTATTCCTGGCTATGCGCTCAGAAGTCGCTCCTGGCTTGGGGGACCATATGGAACGCCGAGGGATTGAACTGCGGTCCGTCCTAGGCTAGAGCAGGCAAGGCAGGCACCTTACCTCTAGCGCCACCATGCTGGCCCCTCTCTCTTTTTTTATTTTTAGGGGTGATTTCTGAGCGCAGAGCCAGAAGTAACCTCTAACCACAGCTGGGTGAGGCCCAAAAACAAACAAACAAAAAATAACCTTAAAACCTCACAGACTGGGGCCGGGCGGTGGCGCAAGAGGTAAGGTGCCTGCCTTGCCTGCGCTAGCCTTGGACGGACCACAGTTCGATCCCCCGGCGTCCCATATGGTCCCCCAAGCCAGGAGCAACTTCTGAGCACATAGCCAGGAGTAACCCCTGAGTGTTACCGGGTGTGGCCCAAAAACCAAAAAAAAAAAAAAACAAAAAAACCTCACAGACTACTCATGAGTCCACCATGCTTCTGATCCATCACCTGTAAAGGAAAAATTTGCAGGCTGGGGAAGGTAGAGCAGGTAAGGTACTTGCCCAAGAGTGCTCAGGGGACCTTGCCAATGGAATTCCCACATACCTGCCCCCAATCTCTTTGGTCACCAGGCTCCAGGGTTTTACATAAATAACCCAGGAGCAGCTGAATAGAGCAGCACAGGGACAAACTTGGAGAGAGAGATGGATGCTTCCAGCCTCTTCTTGAGCTCCACCCTTCAGGCACTTTCAGGGGTTCACTCTCTGGAACACCTCTAAAGTGCCTTCCCAAAGATCCAAGGATTCTTCAGGTGGGAATGACCGAATAATGTATCTGCCATTGACTGACTCCATCTGTCTCGTCCCCTCTCTAGTAGATGAGGGACAGGGGTTCAGCCAAAGCTGAAAATGTCAACACTTTATTTATTTATTTATTTATTTCAGTTTTTGGGCCACACCTGGCAGTGCACAGAGGTTACTCCCAGCTCTGCACTCAGAAATCGCTCCTGGCAGGTATGGGGGATCATATGGGATGCCGGAATTAGAACCACCGTCTCTCCTGGAACAGTTGTTTGCAAGGCAAACGCCCTACTGCTGTGCTATATCTTTGGCCTGAAAATATCAACTTTTTTTTTCTCCGATTTTTGGGCCACACCCAGTGATGCTCAGGGGTTACTGCTGGTTATGCACTCAGAAATCACTCCTAGATACGGGGGCCATATGGGACTCGGGGATCAAATTCAGGTCCATCCTGGATCCACCGTGTGCAAGGTGAATGCCCTACCACTGTGCTATAGCTCCGGCCTCATAAAATGTCAACTCTAATCAGGCCTTGTTCCAAGTCAACTGATTAATATAAGCTCGGGATTGTTTTCAGAAACTAAGACATAGGAAATTCCAAAGCATTTCCAGTACAACTGAGGCAAATCAAAATTTGTGGGTTTGTCCTGCCTTCCTTTCCCTTTGTCATTGTTTTTGCAGTGACTAGGGTTGTCCAAGCTTGGTTGCCAAGCTTGCAAATTGATTTCAATGCCCACATATTTATTTGTGTGCAGGGTGATGCTAACACACACTTGATGCTTTAGAGATCAGCTAGGGAACACAAAACAGTAGAACTCATGGAATCTCACTCATGCACATGGAGAGAGTTGCCAGGGAACAAATTCATGGCCTGGGCCTGAGAGACAGTATAGGGGATAAAGTGTTTTGCCTTACATGTAGCCAACCTCAGTCTGATCCCCAGCACTGCAAATGCTTACCTGAGCACCTCCATGGGGCCCCTGAGTACCCCTGGGTGTGACCCCAACATTCCCCCCACACCCCCATAAGTCAAATTCATGGTCTTACAGAGTTCACATTTACAAGGCAGGATTTCTGCTGAGCTACCCTGGGTCAAATATGGATCCATACAACTATTTTTTGTGGCATCCACACCCAGTGATGCTCAAAAGTTACTCTCAACTGGGTGCATAGGGGGATCATTTTCTTTTTCTTTTTTGTTTTTGGGTCACACCCATCGGTGCTCAGGGGTTACTCCTGGCTTTGGGCTCAGAAGTCGCTCCTGGCATGCTCAGGGGACCATATGGGATGCTGGGATTTGAGCCAATGACCTTCTGCATGAAAGACAAATGCCTTACCTCCATGCTATCTCTCCGGCCCCAGGAGGGTCATCTTCAACGGTGCTCAAGGGACCATGAAGTGCTAGAGACTCATCATCACATACCCTCCCCCAGTCTTCCGGCATCCAAAGGATATGACCTTAGCTCTCTGAGACAGCTCTTCTCCCAGCAGAGAATGATTTACAAGCAGGAGGCTTGGTTCAATCCCCAGTATGGGCATGGATACTCGAGGAAAAAGCCAAGAGTACTCCTCTACTTCCCCCTGCCCCAAAAGACTAAGGTTGAAGATAGGAGAAGTGACTCAGAGAGAACACTGCCTTCTTCCATGTGTGAGGCACTGGGTACAAACCAAAATTTCAAAACAAATTTTTGCCCTTCATATGGCCGACCCAGGCCAACCTGGGTTCGATCCCCCAGCATCCCATATGGTCCCCCAAGCCAGGAGCGATTTCTGAGTGCATAGCCAGGAGTAACTCCTGAGCGTTACTGGGTGTGACCCAAAAACAAAAAACAAAACAACAACAAAAAAAAAAAACAAAAAAAGAAGTTGGCCTCAAGCCTGCAAGGAACAATTTCTTTTTTTTTTTTTTTTTTTTGGTTTTTGGGCCACACCCGGCGGTGCTCAGGGATTACTCCTGGCTGTCTGCTCAGAAATAGCTCCTGGCAGGCACGGGGAACCATATGGGACACCGGGATTCGAACCAACCACCTTTGGTCCTGGATCGGCTGCTTGCAAGGCAAACGCCGCTGTGCTATCTCTTTGGGCCCACAAGGAACAATTTCTGAGCACAGAGCCAGGAGTAACTCCTGAGTACTGCTGGGTGTGATCCCACCCCCCAAAAAAAAGAGGAAGAGTTGAGAAGAAGAGATACTGTAGCAGAGAGGGAAACAGAAGAGATAAGTGGTTATAAGAGAACCTTAAATAGTCCAGAAATATCCAGGGAAAATTCCTGATAAGCACAGTGGGTAGGGCATTTGTTTAGTACAAAGCTGGCTGACGTGGGTTAGATTCCCAACACCACAGATGATCCCGAGCCCTTGCCAGAAGTGGTCCCTAAGAACAGAGACAGAAGTAAACTGAGCACCCCTACGTGTGACCCAAAATTCTAAGAAGCAAACACGCACATACACAACACAACCTCCCCCACGAAACTAAAAATGTTTAATATCAGAATGTAAAAGAGTGGGCCGGAGAAATAGCATGGAGGTAGGGCATTTGCTTGCACACAGAAGGACGGTGGTTCGAATTCCGGCATCCCATATGGTCCCCCGAGCCTGCCAGGAGCGATTTCTTTTTTTATTTTTGGTTTTTCGGGCCACACCCGTTTGATGCTGAGGGGTTTCTCCTGGCTAAGCGCTCAGAAACTGCCCCTGGCTTGGGGGGACCATATGGGATGCCGGGGGATCGAACCGAGGTCCTTCCTTGGCTAGCACTTGCAAGGCAGACACCTTACCTGTAGCGCCACCTCTCCAGCCTCCCAGGAGTGATTTCTAAGCATAGAGCCAGGAGGAACCCCAAGTGCCACCAGGTGTGACCCAAAAACCAAAAAATAAATTAAATAAAAATAGACTATCCAGAGTGGGGTTTGAATGCAAGTCTCATGTATGCTATTCATTCAGCCCACTAAGATATTCCTCCAGTCCAGATTTATATATTTTTAAAAATTGTAGGGGCTATTTTTTTGTTTGTTTGTTTGTTTTTGTTTTTGGGCCACACCCGGTAACACTCAGGGGTTACTCCTGGCTATGCGCTCAGAAGTTGCTCCTGGCTTGGGGGATCATATGAGACGCCAGGGGATCGAACCGTGGTCCAAGGTTAGCGCAGGCAAGGCAGGCACCTAACCTCTAGCGCCACCGCCTGGCCCCATAGGGGCTATTTTTAATAAAGAAGGAGTTCTGATAAAAATGTAGGGGCCAGAGTCATAGTACAGCAGATAGGGTATCTGCCTTGTACTTGTTGACTTGGGTTCAATCCCAAGAAGCCCATATAGTCAAAAGTAAGCCCTGGGCCAGAGCAGTAGCGCAGCAGTAGGTCACTTGCCTTGCATGCAGCTGACTCAGGACAGACCTCGGTTCAATCCCTGGCATCCCATATGGTTCCCCAAGCCAGGAGTGATTCTGAGCACATAGGCAGGAATAACCCCTGAGCGTTACCGGATGTGGCCCCAAAAAACAAAAAAAGTAAGCCCTGAACACAATCTGATATGGCTAAAAACAAAAACAAAAACAAATGAACAAAATAAAAACAAATCCCCTCCCAAAATAAAAAAAGGCATGCTTTATATGTGGGAACCCCAGGTTCCATCCGTGTCACTATATGGTCCCCACGCACACTGCAAGGAGTGGCTTCTGAGCACCATCAGTGGGGTCCAAAACCCGAAAGAGAAACAGAAAGAGGAGGTGGAGTCATATGTGTTTCCTAGAGCAATAGCTGACGACTGAGTGATGGAAGTCTGGGGCCCTACGAGGGCTCTTTCCTTGGGAAAGAGGAGGGATTGGTTTAACGGTCATGTTGTAGCCATAGCTGGAAACTTTGGGGATCACACAGCAATGTTCACTTACCTTGGAGAAAAAATTCAGGCCAGGCCCAAACCGGGGGGTCTGGGCACACATACCAGGCAGGTGTCTATCACTTTGGGTTTATTCACTGCACTAGTTTTAGGGACGGTCAGAACGGTCAGTCCAAAAACCCTGCTCTCCAGTCCCAGGGACCCATGCTTCCCCTCTGCGGGGCTTACCCAAATCCAGGCTGTGCACCTCTGAGAAGCTCCTGAGTGGGTCTGCTCCCCCAACAATGAAGACGGTCCCTCTCTTGGCATCCCCAACTGGGGGTAAGTATGAGCAGCTGTGGCCCACCCGAGCAGAGGGGCTGTCTCCAGAGGGAAGCAAGGTGTACCTGCCAAACGGAGGACAAATTCAGGAGGCCTGAGTGGAGGATGAGAACTACGCCGTGTTCCTCCCTTTCCATGTGAGATAATTACCAGGATGGAAAGACATCAAGTCTGGTCAGTGGCACAGCTTGAGTAACAACGTACTCAGGTACTTCATTAGGGCTGGAGAGATAGCATAGTGGTAGAGCCTTTGCCTTGCAAGGCAAGGACAGATGGAGGTTTGAATCCTGGCATCCCACATGGTCCCCAAGCCTGCCAGGAGCAATTTCTGAGTGCAGAGCCATGAGTAACCCCTGAGCTTCGCCAGGTGTGGCCCAAAAACAAAACAAAAACAAATCAAGTACTTCAATAACAGTACTTCTGCTTGCATCTAACCTCAATTCTGTCATGATCATTTCATGAAAATCCAGTGGGGAAGTAGTTTCTGAGCTAGTTAACTAATGCTATCTGGTACATAGGACAGCTGTCAACTAAAATCATGAGAGTGATCTGACACAGAAAGATGCTATGGGTCCAGAGAGATAGCACAGCGGCATTTGCCTTGCAAGCAGCCGATCCAGGACCAAAGGTGGTTGGTTCGAATCCCGGTGTCCCATATGGTCCCCCGTGCCTGCCAGGAGCTATTTCTGAGCAGACAGCCAGGAGTAACCCCTGAGCACCGCCGGGTGTGACCCAAAAACCAAAAAAAAAAAAAAAAAAAAAAGAAAGGTGCTATGGGTTGAGGCTGAATTGACAGTATGGCGGACAAGGCACTTGCTTAGCATGCTAGGAAACTGGATTTAATTTCTGGCATCCCATATGGTGTGCCGCAAATTCCAACAGGGTGCAGAGTCAGGAGTAACACCTGAATATTGCTAGATGTGAACACTCCCCGCACACACACACACCAAAAAGAGGTAGCTATGGACAAGGTTTGTGGATCAGAAGACCTATTTTCGGGGCCGGCACAGTGGTGCTAGAGGTAAGGTGTCTGCCTTGCCAGCGCTAGCCTAGGACGGACCACGGTTCGATCCCCTGGTGTCCCATATGGTCCCCCAAGCCAGAAGTGACTTCTGAGCGCATAGTCAGGAGTAACCCCTGAGCGTTACCGGTGTGGCCCAAAAACCAAAAAAAAAAAAAATCTTATTCTGTTCCAGACTTTACATATGGAAGTCACTTAGCCTTTTGGAACCTTATATTTCTCATTTGCATTTTTGTTTTTTTTTTGTTTTCTGGGCCACACCTGGGGTCACTCAGGGATTACTCTTGGCTAGAGGGACCATATGGGATGCTGGGAAATTGAACTGCAGTCCATACTAGGTTAGTGCGTGCAAGACAGATGCTCTACCACTTGCTGCTCCAGCCCCATTTTTCTCATTTGTTAAAGGAGAATAGCAACATTATTACCTGAAGAGGTGAAGTCTTTAACAATCAGGGAAGAATCAATAAATGCCTAGAGCTTAGAAATCGCTACTGGCAGGCTCAGGGGACCATATGGGATGCCGGGATTCGAACCACCGACCTTCTGCATGGAAGGCAAGTGCCTTACCTTCATGTTCTCTCTCCAGCCTCTCTCTCTTTTTGACCCAGGCCTCCTCATACATGCAAGGCATGCACTCTACCACTGACTCAATCCCTGGTCCAAATTTTATTGATCCTATGACCTCTTCTAGTCCAAAGAGATAGCATGGTGGATAGGATGCTTGCCTCGCATGTGGCTCAATCCCCATGTTCAATCCCTGGCATTTTATGATTTCCTAATCCTGCCAGGAGTGATTCCTGAGTAGTCAGTAGTAAACTCTGAACACAGTGAGGTATGGGCCCAAATCAAAACCAAAACCAGCAAAAAAGAGACAAAATGCACTTGTGAGATAGTTCAGAGAACTACAACATATGCAGGAGGCTTGGGTTTAATTCCTGAAACCTCACAGTTCCTCCCACTGCCCCAACACCACTAAGAGAGTGCTGGAGGGCCAGGCGGTGGCGCTGGAGATAAGTGCCTGCCTTGCCTGCGCTAGCCTAGGGACGCGTTCGATCCCCCGTTGTCCCTATGGTCCCCCAAGAAGCCAGGAGCGACTTCTGAGCGCATAGCCAGGAGTAACCCCTGAGCGGCACAGGGTGTGGCCCAAAAACCAAAAAAAAAAAAAAAAAAAAAAAGAGAGTGCTGGAAAGACTGAATTGGGACTAGCCCCTTTCTAAGCACTGCTGGGTGAGGTCCAAAGCCCCTCCTCACCCATTTGTAATAAGATGAAGGAAAGAGGCTGGGATGTTATTTGGAGATCGAGTGCATGTCTTGTATTCATGAGGTTGAGTTTGATGCCCCAACATGAGGGAAGAAAAAAAAAAAAAATGAAGCATTTCAGCAAGAAGGCCCAGAAGAGTTCCTGAAAGGAACCGGAGGTTAAAGGACAGAAGAAGGGCCCAGAGCGCCAAAATAAGGCATGACCTGCATGTGGCAGGCCTGGGGTTCAACTTAAGCATCACATATGGTCTCCCGGCCCCACCAGGAGTACTGAACTTAGAGCCAGGAGTAAGCCTTGAGCCCAGCTGTGTGTATCCCCCCCAAAAAATTAAAAAAATAAAAAAGTGGGGCTGGAGAGATAGCATGGAGGTAAGGCATTTGCCTTACATGCCGAAGGTCAGTGGTTTGAATCCCGGCATCCCATCTGGTCCCCTGAGCCTGCCAGGAGTGATTTCTGAGCATAGAGCCAGGAGTAACTCCTGAGTGCTGCCAGGTGTGACCCAAAAACAAAAAAAATAAAATAAAAAAAAAGAATCAAGAAGGAATGATGGCTTTATTGATTTTTTTGTTTGTTTGTTTGTTTGTTTTTAGGTTTCTGGGTCACACTTGGCAGCGCTCAGGGGTTACTCCTGGCTCTACCCTCAGAAATCACTCCTGGCAGCGCTCAGGGACCATATGGGATGCCAGGATTCGAACCACCTTCCTTCTGCATGCAAGGCAAATGCCCTACACCTCCATGCAATCTCTGGCCACTAAATGGCTTTATTGAATTTGGCAAGGCTAGACCATGCAGAGCATCATTTTAAGAACTATGCTTTTCTATTGTTTGTCTTTGGGCCATCTTATTGCTGCTCTTAACCTGTGCATGGGGATCACTCCTGGCAATGCTTAGGGAAACATGTAATGCTGGGATCTAAACCCTGTACAATCTGCATGCAAAGCAAGTATTGAGCCATTTAACTATCTCTCCAAGACTATTCTTTGTGGTTTTGTTTTCATTTAAGTTTTTTTTTTTTTTTTTTTTTTAATTTTTGGGCTAAGCTCAGAGGCTACTCCTGACTTTGTGTCTGAAGGTCACAAGGGGTTAGAACTGGATCTCTAGCATGCAAAGCCTGTGGTCAGTCTGTTGAAGTGTTGAAGCCCAGGAAGATGGTTCTAGTTATTATTTTATTTTATTTTATTTTTTGTGGTTTTCATGCCACTCTAAGAAGAATTCAGACTTACTCTTGGCTCTGTGCACAGGCTCTCTCCTGGCTCAGGGAGCGATATAAGCTGCAAAAAAACCTGAGGCCGGAGTAGTGGCGCAAGCGGTAGGGTGTTTGCCTTGTTCGGGCTAACCAAGGACGAATCACGGTTCAATCCCCCAGCATCCCATATGGTTCCCCAAGCCAAGAGCGATTTCTGAGCACATAGCTAGGAATAACACCTGAGTGTCACCGGGTATGGTCAGCCCCTCAAAAAAAAATAAATAAAATAAAAAAGACAAAGACAAGAACCTTACCTGCTTTTTTATCTCTCCAGCCCAGAACTATAATTTGTTTGTTTTGTTTTGGGGCCATACCTGGTAATTCTCAAAGGTTACTTTTGGCTCTGCATTCAAGAATCATGCCTGGCAGGCTTGGGAGACCATTGGGGTTGCTGGGGATTTGACCAGGATAGGCTGCGTGCAAGGCAATCACCCTACATGCTGTACTATCTCTCCAGCCTTAGATTTTGAGTTTATTATTTATTATTATTATATTATTATTATTATTATTTTTTATTTTGGGCTATACCTGGCAGTACTTAGGAATCACTCCTGGCTCTGCACTCAGAAATCACTCCTGGCTTAAGGGACCATGTGGGACAACGTCGGATTGAAGTGTGGTCTGTCCTAGGTTAACGTGTGCAAGGCAAACACCCTACACCTTGTACCATCACTCTGGCAACAGAGATTTAATCTTAAAATTAAAGGAGAGGCACAGAGGGCTTTGAAGCAGGAATGCCATATTCAGACTTCCAAGGGCAGAGAACAAGAATGGAGGAGGGAATCTACTTGCAACTTGTACATGGCCTCTTACAGCAGTCACCCTATATCAGTAACAGCTTCATCTCAGCCCCCTCTCCCACTGTGGCTATTTACCTCTGTGCCTCTACACAGAACCCTCCCCCGACACCCCAAGCCCCTTGTTAGGCCAATGTCAGTTGCCCACAAGGAAGCTCAGCAAGCAGCCAATAAATCAGAAAATCCAGTTTAATTCAAACCCAATTCCCTGAAAAATCTTAAAAATTGAATCACAGTGTGTGGGAAGACGTGGTGCCAGAGCTATAGTGCCAGATGGCCAATGCCTTCCTCTTGGAAAATGGATTTTAAATAACCAGCATCTGCTCTGTGATAATTACTGCCCCACTAGCTTTCCTCTAAAGACTTTCTCAGGCAGTTTGAAGCTAATTATCTCAACTTTAGACAATCTCATCACTACCCTTTTTTCATTGGTGATCAAATACAGGAGTAAACAACTTATCTGTATTTTTTGGGGGGGCACACCCAGTGGCACTCAGGGGTTACTCCTGGCTCTGTGCTCAGAAATTGCTCCTGGCAGGAATGGGGGACCATATGGGATGCCGGGATATGAACCAACGTTCGTCCTGGGTCGGCAGTTTGCAAGGCAAATGCCTTTCTGCTGTGCTATCTTTCTGGCCCCTGTTGGAGTAAACCACTTATTAAATGAAATGAAAACTCCTGGATTTTTTTTTGTCTGAATCCTTTCTTACTAACCATGTTGCTTTCTTGGGCTTGTCTCCAGGTTCCAAGACTGGCAGCTGCTTCATGGTGCCTCTGCATAGAAAGAAAGGTACTTTTAGGAAGATATTTTAAGAAGACATAAAATAAAACACAGAGCAAATTAGGTCACCCAATCTAATATCTTTCCTGTTGTACTTACCTTCTAAAGACTGATTAAAGTGACTTAGCATTGCCTAACTTTTTGTCATTCTATATTTGGGGAGGTAAATACGTACAACTTTCTGAGTATTTCTGGGTGGTGTGCCCTCTGTCTGTAGCCAATTGTGCTCAGATAACCTTGTGGTACTGAGGATAGAAACTGAATCATGGGGCCGGAGAGATAGTACAGAAGTAGGATGTTTGCCTTGCACGTGGCCAACCCAGGACAGATGATAGTTCGATTCCCAGCATCCCATATGATCTCCTGAGCCTGCCAGGAGCGATATCTAAGTGCAGAGCCAGGGGTAACTACTGAGCACCGCCAGGTGTGACCCAAAAACAAACAATCAAACAAAGGAAATGGATGAATTACAAGCAAAACAAGTACCTTGACCATTTATATTCTCTCTCTCTAGGCTCACACTTTCTTAATATAATTGTATAAATACTTTTGTTTCTTTTTAATTAAAAATATTTTTTTGGTTTTGGGGCCACATCTGGAAGAGCTCAGGGGTTACAACTCCTGGCTCTGAGCTCAGAAATAGCTCCTGGCAGGCTCGGGGGACTGTATGGGATGCTGGAATTGAATGTGGTCTGTCCCAGGTTGGCTGTGTGCAAAGCGAACATCCTACCACTGTGCTATCGCTCTGGCCCCTACATAAGAATTTTTTTTTTGTTTTCTTTTTTTTTTTTTGGGTCACACCCGGCAGTGCTCAGGGATTATTCCTGGCTCTTTGCTCAGAAATCGCTCCTGGCAGGCAGGGGGGACCATATGTGATGCCGGGATTTGAACCACCATCCTTCTGCATGCAAGGCAAATGCCTTACCTCCATGCTATCTCTCCAGCCCCCTGCATAAGTATTTTTACTAAAAGTTTTCTGTGTGTGATTTTCATGGAGAGGAAGGCATATGTAAAATTTATTTTCAAATGTTACAAGATGCTTATGTTTATCAAAAGATAACACAATGTTTTGCTAAGTAGGAAGTGAAATAATTTTATTTAGGAAATGTAAGAAAGGGAAGAGTCCCATAAAAAATAGAAATTACTGGTGCAGGGGGTGTGCATATTATGGCTGAAACCCAACTACAAACAAGTTTGTAACCATGGTGCTTAAATAAAATAATTAGGGCCCAGAGATAGCACAGTGGCGTTTGCCTTGCAAGCAGCCGATCCAGGACCAAAGGTTGTTGGTTCGAATTCCGGTGTCCCATATGGTCCCCTGTGCCTGCCAGAAGCTATTTCTGAGCAGACAGCCAGGAGTGACCCCTGAGCACCGCTGGGTGTGGCCCAAAAACCAAAAAAAAAAAAAAAAAAAAGAAAAGAAAAAAATTACTTTAAAATGTATTTATTTAGGTTTCGGAACCACACTCAATGGTGCTCAGGGGTTATTCTTGGCACTTTGCTCAGGAATAACTCCTGGTAGGCGTGAAGGACTATATAGGATGCCCGGGGTTGAACCTGGGTTGGCCATGTGTAAGGCAAGAGCACTACTTCCTGTGCTATAGCTGTAACCCCAGATAACAGATAACAAATTTAAAGGCTGAGAAAGACTAACCTCTAAGATTAAATCCAGGCATGGAGATAGCTCAAAGGGTTGTACAGGGCCACAGGTTCAATTCTTGAAGCCACAACATTGCACTGGGCGTGAATCTCCAGGCGCCAAGTACAGCTGTCTTTCCCAAACAAAACAAAACAAAAAAAAGCTCTTGACCTCTACCTCTACACGTCATTCTCATTCAAAGCCTTTTGGATTCAACTTTTCTCTTCTCTCTCTCTCTCCTCTCTCTCTCTCTCTCTCTCCTCTCTCCTCTCTCTCTCTCCTCTCCTCTCTCCTCACTCTCTCTCTCTCTCTCTCTCTCTCACTCTCTCTCTCTCTCCTCTCCTCTCTCTCTCTCTCTCTCTCTCTCTCTCTCTCTCTCTCTCTCTCTCTCTCTCTCTCTCTCTCTCTCTCTCTCTCTCGTTTTTGGGGCCACACCCGGGCTACACTCGGGGGGTTACTCCTGGCATGTGCTCAGAAATCACTCCTGGCTTTGGGAACAACATGGGACACCAGGGATCGAACTCAGGTCTATCCTGAGTCAGCTGCATGCAAGGCAAACACCCTACCACTGCACCATCACTCCGCCCCATTGGATTCAACTTTTCCAGAATTTCTTATCCACCAATTTCTAGCTAGTTTGGGGTGGGGCATTCTTGCTGAACTATTTGTTGTTTCTCCAAATAAAACAGGCTACTTTTAGTTTGTACTGCAGCTTCTAGCTGCAAACTACAGCAAACTCCTAGTCAACCTCCAGTGCCCGGTTCCAAAGTCCTCTCCTCAATAAGATCTTCTCAAATAATTTCCTTTCCCCTCTGACTTAGGAAGGAATGTATCAGGCTACCATCTCTGTAGAAATCATGCTATTTTTATTAAAATTAAATCTCTAGATTTCCCAGAGATCTGGGCCTGCTCATTCAGAGAATAAACAACCTGCTTTGCACAAGGAACTAAATGAAAAAAAGCCTAATAATGAGAGTTGAGGAGCAAAATCCGATGTGGGGGGTTTCAGCCACAAATTACTGGTCCTAAGGCCCAAAAAAGCTCAGCCAAGTAAACTCCACCTGGATGGAAGTTTCCAGCAGCCAGGCACTGCAAGCAGGCCCATCTCCAACCCTCTGCAAAAAATGTGGTGGTGAGAGGGGTTAGGAGATAAGATCGGGGGGAGCACAGGCTAGTCAGCGTTTTCCCTTTAGCTCAGGCCCCCCTAGATCCCTGTTGGGTGCAGGCAACCCCCGCCCGAAAATGCAACAGACTAGGCCCAGACCCCAAACCTGGACCACGTTACCTGGCTGCGGATCAACCCTGTCCCGGACGCGGCTCCGCCCACACGGGCGTGGTCTGATTTAACCACACCCATAGAAAAGCACAGTGGCCAATCGCTGGCCTCCTCCGGGCCTCCGGGGCGGGGCCTTGGGAGCAGGCCTGTATGGGGGGGGGGTGTTTCCTCCTCTGCTAGGGAGGGATTGAGAATTTCCCAGGACTCAGATGAGCTCTGCCACCCCAGAGGCCATCCCTCTCTGGGGAAGTAGGTGGGTAAATAAGTCAGGGTGACTTGGAAACAATTTATAAACTTAAATATCAGGGCCTGGAGGCAAAGTGGGGGGCTCACACCAGTGACCCCATTTCTCCACCAGTAGCTGGAGCAAGCTACCCTCAAGGGACAAGCTATTTTCAGGACAGAATTGGTTCCTGAACCATCTGTCTTTGTCTCGCAGGCTATAAGCCAGGCCTAGTCAAGTTTAAAAGGCCCACTGCATCCATAATTTGCATTGTGTTATGTTCAGTCAGTCTCTATACTCAGCCAGAACCCCCAGATCTTTTGGAGTTTTACATATATACATACATATATGAATATATGTAAATTATTTTATTTTTGGTTTTTGGGTCATACCCCAAGGCTCAGGGTTTACTCTTGGCTCTGTGCGCAGAAGTCGCTCCTGGTAGGCACTGGGACCACATGGGGTGTCGGGATTCGAACCACAGTCTTTCCTGAATTGGCTGCATGCAAGGCAAATGCCCTACTGCTGTGCTATCTCTCCGGCCTGGAATTACACTTTTAACCAAAACATGCAGCCAGAAAATCACAATCAAGTGATCTTGAACTGAAAATTAAAGATCATGGGGCCGGAGAGATACCACAGTGGCGTTTGCCTTGCAAGCAGATGTCCCAGGACCAAAGGTGGTTGGTTCGAATCCCGGTGTCCCATATGGTCCCCCTGCCAGGAGCTATTCCTGAGCAGATAGCCAGGAGTAACCCCTGAGCACCATCGGGTGTGGCCAAAAAAAAAAAAATTGAAGTTAAGAAATACAGATAACTAGTGACAACTGTATAGAATGCTAGCTAGGAATAGGGGCATGAGAGAAAGAATAAGGAAATAAAGTTCCTGACTTTCCTGTGTCTGTCATGGGATCCAGGTTGGAATCCTGGAAAACACAAAGGTCCCATCAGCACTGTCAGGGCTCACTCTAGAGAGCATATAAGCAGAAATAGCCTCTGAGCACCGACAGGTGTAGCCCATACCAGTGCCAAGTGCAGGAAATAAGGTCTGGGAGATCAGTAATAAGGCAAGTGTAATGACTTTTGTGCAGGAGGCCCAGGATTGATCCATGTTTGGCCCAAGAATTATGTACTGCCAAGTATGGCCCAGAAACCAAAATCCAGGGACCAGAGAGGTAGCAGAGTGCTTGCAAGAAGGGTACTTGCAAGCAGTTAACCCAGGACAGAACTCAGTTTTATCCCTGGCATCCCATATGGTCCCTCAAGCAAAAAGCGATTTCTGAGCGCATAACCAGGAGTAACCCTTTAGCGTCACTGGGGGTGGTACCCCCCCAAAAAACTCACCAAAATCCAAAATAAGAAAGTGCAAAAAATAAAAATATTTTGCTTAGCAGGGAATTACTTTTCTCTAGGCCTCAAGTCCTCTGAGCTAAAAAGAAAAACTAATAAGCAATCTGAAGCAACAAAATTGGGGAAGGAGTTAATAGGAAAAGAATATAACCAATTTATTGTTTTTTGATTTTTGGGCCACACCTAGTAGTGTTGCAGGATTACTCCTAATTCTCTGCTCAGGGATTACTCCTGATGAGCTCAGAGGACCATATGTAGTGTTGGATAATAAATTTAGGTTAGGCACATGCCAGGCAAGCTTCTGATCTGCTGCACCATGGCATTGGCCTGGATATAATGAATTTAAAGTGGTGTTCAGTGCACAGCTCCAGGGCAGAGCTGTGAAGCATCATATTATTTCTAGATGTCTGTGATCTTTAGGCAGTGGTATTGCATTGGATATGTTCAGGGCATTGTCTCTGATTATGGCTGGCTTTCTTTATAACCATAAATCTCTGTGATGTGCCTTGAAAATGGGGATGAGAAGAGAGAGAGAGTTCAAAGTACTGAAGAGTATGCTTTGCACACAAGAGTCCTGGGTTCAATTTTCAGGAACTGAATTGAACTGGGGGGTTCAATTCTGTAGTTGCATTGCAGGAGCAATTCTAAGCACCTGGCAACTCCCAGCACTGAGACTACTGAGTGATCCAAATACCTAAAGGGGGTAAAGGGGAGGAGAAAAAAGAAAATGGAAGGAAAGAAATAAAAAGAAAAGAAAATGGAGAGGTCACTCAGCTGTCTGCATGTTCCAGAGAATAGCCGATAGTCTTATGTCCTAGGGGAGAGAAAACTGCTAAGGAAGGAAGCCACAGTACTCCCTGGAGGACAGAGCTAGGCTTGCAAAGAAGCACTCACTGTACTGGATGCTGGAGCTCAAGAGATAGTACAGGGGTTGAGGCATTTGCTTTGAATGCAGCTGATCTCGGTTTGATCTCCTGGTGCTCAGGAGTTCGTCCTTGCGGCATTAAGAACATCATAAGGTTCTGGGGATTGAACCAGGCCCCAGCATGCAAAGGATTTTTACTGGAGAGGGGGTGTTTGAGTGGTACTCAATTGGTGTTCTGGGGCTACTCCTGGCAGTGCTCAGGGGGATCATAAGCATTCTAGTACTGCAATGAATCTGACATGTGCAAGGCAAATACCATAAGCTCTATATTCTCTCTCCACTGTTTTTTGAGCTCTCTCCCTGATCTCCCTTAGAAAAGTCCTTTCCATATATTAAATATAATAAGTCTCAGTACATATATTAAGTCTCAGTCCAAGACTATGAGATAATTTTTTGTTTGTTTTTCTGGGTCACACTGGCCGCGCTCAGTTACTCCTAGCTCCAGGCTCAGAAATCGCTCCTGATAGGCTTGGGAGACCATATGGGATGCTGAGATTCGAACCACCGTCCTTCTGGATGTAAGGCAAATGTCTTACCTCCATGCTATCACTCCAGCCACGACTATGAGAAAATTAGTACTTTTTTTTTTCCATTCAAGATAGGCACTATTATAATTACCATATGAGAGAGAGAGAAAAGTAGAACTCAGAGAAGACAGATAATTTTGTAACAGACAGAAAGTAAGAGTGTGTCATTATTGAGCCAGAGCAGTGGTGCAGCAATAGGGAATTTGCCGTGCATGCAGCTGACATAGGATGGACTGAGATTCGATTCCCCCAAGCCAGGAGTGATTTCTGAGCACATAGCCAGGAATAACCTCTGAGTGTCCCCGGTATGGCCCAAAAACCAAAAAAAAAGGTGTGTTGGGACCGGGCAGTGGTGCTAGAGGTAAGGTGCCTGCCTTGCCTGCGCTAGCCTCGGACAGACTGCAGTTTGATTCCCCGGCATCCCTATGGTCCCCCAAGCCAGGAGTGACTTCTGAGCGCATAGCCAGGAATGACCCCTGAGCGTCACTGGTTGTGGCCCAAAAACCAAAAAAAAAAAAAAGTGTCATTAATATTCTTTTACTTTTGTGGAGGCAACAACTTGTTGTCCTCAGGTTTACTCTTGGCTTTGTGCCTAGAGATCACTCTTGGGGATCATACAGTGCTGGAGATTGAACCCAGGTTGGCCACATACAAAGGAAGTTCTTTAATCAATGTACTATCTCCCCAGTCCACATGGAAGGAAGAGTCTGAACTTTTGAGTTCTACTGCCAATACAAAATAAATCTGTTCTCCATTTTTGTTTTTGGGGTGAGAGGGGTTTGGCCATACCTCAGGGCTTACTACTAGCTCTGTGCTCAAAGAGTTGAATCTGGAGAAGTGTTAAGCAAGCCCTACCTGCTATACTTTCACTCTGGCTCCCTTATTTTTCCTAACTCATAGTACCTCTTTACTTTTTAGCACAGATCTCTTTTCAATTATGAGCCATTTGTTTATAAGCCCTAGGAGAACAGGTATCATACTTATCACAGGTACTATATAAATGTTCATTAAATAAATTAAGAAATGTGTACTTGTGGGCATCATTCTTTCAACATTATTTTCCTTTGATTTTTGGGCCACATCCAGTGGTGTTCAGGGCTTTCTCCTGTCACTGTGCACAGGGATCACTCCTGGTAGAGCTCAGGAGACCTTATGTAATCTCTCCAAGTGCAATGAACACATTTTTTGGGTTCTGTTTCGGAAGAACCAGTAGGCTTGGGGTTTCAGGAGGCCTAGTAATATTGGAGGTCAAATGTCCAGCCCTGAACATGCCAGGCTTGCTCTCCAGCCTCTTGACCCAGGTCCCCATCCCTGAATGTACGGTATAATGCATGCCCAAGTACTTTTCTAGGGCTCAGGGATAGTAACAAAAAGATTCCTGCCTGTAAGACTCACCTCTAAGTACACTTCAGCCAGTCCTAGATGACACCAGTCTCAGTTTTCGAGCTGTTCCCTGTGAGAGTTGGTGGCAAGTGACTCATGAGGATTCAATGGAAAAACAGCACTTGGACAGCAGTCAGCCTAAGAGACGTTTTAATAACACACTTTCTTTTCTCTTGGGCTGATCTCTCTGTCACAGATATAGGCGGTCTTTTCAAGAAAGCCTTGTAAAGGTGCAGAACAGGTCACTGTAGTTGGGCTCACACCCATCTTTACTAATGATGACCTGATGGGTCCAAATGTATACTGGGAGAGACCGCTCAGAGAGCTGCAGGACATACATGCTATGCATGTAGGAGCCCACATTTCGATCTGGCAAGGTGGGGTATCCAAAATAGAGGAAGGGGGAGAGAGGGGTCTCCTTTAACCCCATCCTGGAGTAGAACCGGAGCAACATCACGAGGCATGGCATAAATGCTGCATCATGAGGGGGAGGAGAGAGAGAGAGAGAGAGAGAGAGAGAGAGAGAGAGAGAGAGAGAGGAGAGAGAGAGAGAGAGAGAGAGAGAGAGAGAAAGGGAGGAAGAGTGGGAGGGAGAAAGGGAGGAAGAGTGGGAGGGAGACAAAGGGAGAGAGAGGGAAAGACAGGGAAAGAGGGAGGGAGGGAGGGAGAGAAAGGAGGGGAGAGGAGGGAGGGAGAGAGAGGAAAAGAGGGAGGGAGGGAAAGAAGGGAGAGAGGGGGAGAGCAGGGAGAGAGAGGAGGAAAAGAGGAGGGAGGGAAAGAGGGAAGGAGAGGAAATTTTTTTATATATATTAATAAAATAAAATGTGCATCTACCTCTTAAAAAGAGAGAGGGAGAGGGAGGGAGGGAAAGTAGGAGGGGGAGAGGAAAGGAGAAGGAGAGAGAGGGAGGGAGAGAGGGAGAAAAAGAGGGAGAAAGAGATGGAGAGAGAGGGAGAGAGAAACACTAAGACTAAGAAACTAGGTAGAAAGGATCAGAGTCACCTACTTTAAGCTCTGGCCCGGTCCAAAAAGCCTCGCTGGGTCCCCAGAGGCGAGGCGAAAGTCGGGGGAAAAGAAGAGAAGAAAAGAGAAGAGAAGGAGGAAGGAGGAAAGGACGGGGCGAGAAAGGCGTCACTGCTGTTAGGATGCTCGCAGCCGAGTCCAAACAAAAAAACTATAAGTCCCAACATCCCCCGCGGCGCAGCGCGGCACGGCACGCCGCGCTACGCCACGCCACTACGGGTCCCCGCAGGCCGCGGGCGGACGGCAAAGTCTCCGGGGAAGCGAGTGGCCGCGGGGAGCGGGGGGGAATGGGGAAGTGGGCGGGCGCGCGGAGAAACGGGTCACGGCTCGACGCTACCGCGCAGGCGCCGACCCCGGGCCGGAAGTGACGTCGGCGGAGTTCCGGCTTCGGGCTCCGCCGCTGCTCAGGCCGCTGCCGCCGCCGCCGCCGCCGTCGGGGCTCGTCCTGCTAAGATGGCGCCCCTGGACTTGGACAAGTACGTGGAGATCGCGCGGCTCTGCAAGTACCTGCCGGAGAACGACTTGAAGGTGAGCGGGCGCCGGCGCCTTCGCCGCCGCCGACGCCAACGGGGATCGCCCCGGAGCCGTGTCGCAGCCTCCCAGGGCACCGGGCCTCGCCCCCCCCCCACCCTTGCGGGCGGACCCGGGATTCGAACCTGCGACCCTGGGGTCTCGGGCTCAGTGTTCCCGCGCAGGCTGCTGTTGCTGCAGCTGGCAGGAGCGCGGGTGGGTGGTGGCCGGCGATGACAGGAGGAAGTCGGCCCCAGACCCGCCTCCCTAGCCGCTGTCAGGCCTGCCTGCTGTCCAGACTCCAGGTTTGGCGGCCCCGGGTTCGAGTGCTGGGGCTGGGTCCCCGGTGGCAACCGTGTCAAGTGCTGTTGGGTCGCAGCTCCTGGCAGGCAGGTGTGACATGTGTGTCTGGGCCCGTTGTATGTGTGTGTTGTGTGTGTATGTATGTATGTATGTATGTATGTGTGTGTGTTTCTTTGTGTATGTCAGGGCCACCCCACCTGGAGGCCCTCCGGGGTTCCTTCTGGATCTGCACTCCAGGGTCCACTCGTGATGGGCTCCTAAAACCATCTGGGATCATCCCGGGATCGAACCCAGGATGCCTTGGTTGGGTGCAGGTAGGTTAGGATGTTGTTGTGCTTCTGTCTCCTCCTCCCTCTCTCTTTCTTTTTTGGGGTTCTGGAAGTTGATCTGTTGCATCCCTCGGCAGGTTTGCAAAGTGTAGTTAGTAGTTGTCACACCACAGTTGTGAGCGAGACACGCGTGTTCTTTGCATGTTGGTGATATGTGCTGGGTGATTGGATGATAGGGAGGGAGGTCATTCATTCATTCTTAGGCATTGGCCCCGGGTTAATAGGAAAAGTTAAAAGCCAGTAGTTGTAGAACTGGAGTGTTTGTGCTCATCTGACTTTTTTTTTTTTTTTTTTGGTTTTTGGGTCACACCCGACAGCGTTCAGGGGTACCTCCTGGCTCTACACTCAGAAATCGCTCCTGGCAGGCTCAGGGAACCATATGGGATGCCGGGATTCGAACCACCGACCTTCTGCATGCAAGCAAATGCCTTACCTCCATGCTATTTCTCCTTTATCTGATTTTTTGTCCGATTTAAGTATTGGTACTTTTTTCTTAACTCTGATTGTGGGGTTTGGGGCTACATCCTGCGGTGCTCAGGGCCTGCGTTCAGGCGAAGGGAATCATGCTTGGTGGGGTTTGGCGTGCTGGGAATGAAACCCCATATCGCTGAATGCTAGGCAAGAATCTTAAGCCCTGCATGATCTCATCTGCTCTGCTTTTTCTTTTAAGAAAGGGCACACAAATCTGACCAATATTATCTGGGTCAGAGTGATAATACAATGGGTAGGGCACTTTCCTGGCATGTGGTTGATTCAGTTCAATGCCTGGCCTCCCCCTATGGCCCCTCACACTCTAGGCTGACAGGAGTGATCCCTGAGTACTGCTGAATGTGTCCCTTCCCCCCAAAAAATATAACCAATATTAGTGTTCAGTTCCTGGAAAACAAACCTCTTTTGGTGACATCTTTTTGGTGACATTGTTAAAATATCTTAGGTGAAGTATGTTTTTACCTATCTATGAATTGATGTGGAAATTTTTGTTCTTTGGCACACCTGCGAAGGTGCTTTAAGCTTTGTGTTTATAATCAATAAAATTGTACTTATATTGGAAAAATATCCTTTATTTTTTGAAGGGCACACCCAACAATGCTATGGAGGGTACTCCTGCTTCTGCACTCAGGAATTACTCCTGTTGGTTCTTGGGGACCAGATGAATTCGTAATGGGGTTCAAACCCCAATTAACCGCATGCAAGACAAATGCTCTACCTGATGCACTATCGCTCTGGCCCTGGAAAGTTAGCTTGACGATTAACTTGAAATTGAATGTTGAAATGATTTGGAAATTAAGCAGTTGGGTTGGCTCTTCGTTGTTAAATATTAGATTTCTTTCCCATCTTTTTTTTTTTTTTTTTTTTTTGGTTTTTGGGCCACACCCTGTGACGCTCAGGGGTTACTCCTGGCTATGCGCTCAGAAGTTGCTCCTGGCTTCTTGGGGGACCATATGGGACGCCGGGGGATCGAACCGTGGTCCGTCCTAGGCTAGCGCAGGCAAGGCAGGCACCTTACCTCCAGCGCCACCGCCCGGCCCCAGATTATTATCTCTTAATAGATTATTTTGATTTGTTTTTGAGGTACTTATCTTACTCTTTGCTCTGAGCTCAAGGATCACTCCTGGCTGGGCTCAGGAGGCCATATTTGGTGCCGGGAATCCGACCAAGGATGGCTATGTGCATGGCAATGGCCTTACTTGCTGTCCTTTCTCTCTGGCTCCAATTCTTTGGACTACTGAGTAAAGTTAATTCCGAGTTAATTTTTATTTTATTTGGGCCAGAGCATTGGTGCTAGAGGTAAGGCATCATTCTGCCTTGCGCACGCAAGCCTAGGATGAACTGTGGTTTGATCCCCCGGCGTCCCATATGGTCTCCCCAAGCCAGGAGCAATTTCTGAGCACATAACCAGGAGTAACCCTGAGCGTCAAACAGATGTGGCCCAAAAACAAAAAACCAAAACCAAAACCAAATTATTTTATTTTAGGCATTGTGGTTTGCTGTTAGTGATAGCATAACACATCCTCCCCTAGAATGTCCACTTTCCTTCGCCATTGCTCCAGTGTTCTCTCCCTTATCCTAATATTCATCTCTTCCACTAACCCTTCCCCAGTGGTAAGCTTCCTCCATTGCTTGGAGGAATACATTATATCCCTACTGTGTTTCTTTCTTTCTTTTTTTTGGGCCACACCCGGCGGTGCTCAGGGGTTACTCCTGGCTGTCTGCTCAGAAATAGCTCCTGGCAGGCACGGGGGACCCTATGGGACACCGGGATTCGAACCAACCACCTTTGGTCCTGGATCGGCTGCTTGCAAGGCAAACACCGCTGTGCTATCTCTCCGGGCCCCCTACTGTGTTTCTTAATATTCCAAACATGAGAGTGATCACTCTGTATTTCCTTTATTTTTGGGTCACACCCGGAAGCGCTCAGAGGTTCCTCCTGGCTCTATGCTCAGAAATTGCTCCTGGCAGGCTCCAGGGGCCATATGGGATGCTGGGATTTGAACCACTGTTCTTCTGCATGCAAGGCAAACACCCTACTTCCATGCTATCTCTCTGGCCCCTGTATCAGTGTCCTTTTGACTAACTTCATTCAGCATGATATTCTCCAGATCTATTAATGTGGCAACAAATTGCATGATTAAATCTTTCTCTTTTCTTATAGCTGAGAAGTTCATTGTGTATAGATACCATAGTTTCTTTATTCAGTCATCTTTTTGTTTTGTTTTTGGGTCACATTCAGGGAGTATGGGATACTCCTCTCTCTGTGCTTTGGAATCAGTCCCAGCATGCTGGCTCAAGGGGACTAACTATATGGGATTTTGGGATTGACTACGAGTCTGCTGCATGCAAGGCAAGTGCCCTACCTGTTGTACTGTTGCTCTGGACCTCAGTCAGCTGTTCTTGGATATATGGATTTTTTCCAGATTTTGGCTTTTGTGAATAGTGCTGGGAGGAACATAGGAGGGTAGATAACCTTTTCTGAATAATTTTTGGGACTCTTAGGGTTTATGCCAAGAAATGGAATGCTGGATCATATGGGAACTTGGTTCTTTGTTTTTATTTTTTTTCTTTTTGTTTTAGGGCCACATTCAACAATACTCAGGGGTTACTCCTGGCTCTGTGCTCAGAAATCATTCCTCATAGGCTCCAGAATTATATGGATAGAGGGTGGTAGTTGGGGTGGGCGGCCCCGGCTGCATGCAAGGCAAATGTTCTACCTGTGGTGTTATAGCTCTGGTCCTGGTTCCTTTTTTTTTTTTTTGAGAAGTGTCTGTATTGTTTTCCAAAAAGGCTGGACCAGTTGACATTACCACCAGTACTTGATTGAGGATCCCTTTAGCCACACACCCTCACACCTGGCTGTTTTTGTTCTAATGATATGTGCTATCTCATTGGTGTGCAATAATATCTCACTGTTTTGATTTGCATTTCCATGATGATAACTGATATGAGCATTTTTTCATATACCTTTGACCATTTACATGCTATTTTTTGAGAAAATTTCTGTTCATTCTTTCCCTGTTTTTATTTTTCTTGCAGTATTTTGTTTGTTTGGTTTTTTTTGGCCACACCCAGTGACGCTAAGGGGGTTACTCCTGGCTATGCACTCAGAAATCCCTTCTTGCTCAGGGGACCATATGGGATGCCGGGGATCGAACCCAGGTCTGTCCTGGGTTAGCAGTGTGCAAGGCAAATGCCCTACCGCTGTGCTATTGTTCTGGCCCCAACTTGTAGTAATTTTTTTTTTTTTTTTGGTTTTTGGTTTTGGTTTTTGGTCCACACCTGGCGGTGCTCAGGGGTTACTCCTGGCTGTCTGCTCAGAAATAGCTCCTGGCAGGCACGGGGGACCATATGGGACACCGGGATTCGAACCAACCACCTTTGGTCCTGGATCGGCTGCTTGCAAGGCAAATGCCGCTGTGCTATCTCTCCAGGCCCTGTAGTAATTTTTTTAAAGTGAAGTAGTTTAGTTTAATAAAACTTGCTTATAGAGGAGGTGGGGAGGACGGAAGAAAAAAGAAACTTGCTTAGAAAGATGTGAGACTTAAGGAAAAAAAGAAAGAAAGATGTGAGACTAGGGGGCCAGAGTGATAGCATAGCAGTAGGATATTTGCCTTGCACCTGGCCAACCCAGGATGGACGGTGGTTCGAATCTCAGCATCCCATATGGTCCCCCGAGCCTGCCAGGAGCGATTTCTGAGCATAGAGCCAGGAGTAACCCCTGAGCACTACCGGGTGTACACCAAAAACCAAAAACCAAAAAAAGAAAGATGTGAGAATAGAGAAAGAGAAAAGTATGTGTTTAATGCAGGCTTCTTCAGAGTGAAAAAGCATGCTTGCAAGGTATGTGTTCAAGGAAAAAAAATGGCTTTGAAGAACAAGCCTTTCTTATAAAATTCTGCCAGTGCTTTATATATCTTGGTTATCAACCTTTTTTTTTTTTTTTTTTGGGTCACACCCGGCAGTGCTCAGGGGTTATTTCTGGCTCCAGGCTCAGAAATTGCTCCTGGCAGGCACGGGGGACCATATGGGACGCCGGGATTCGAACCGATGACCTCCTGCATGAAAGGCAAACGCCTTACCTCCATGCTATCTCTCCGGCCCGGTTATCAACCTTTTGTCACATGAGTGGTGGACAAATATTCTCTCAATTTGAGGGACATCTTTATATTCTATCCTCATTTCCTTAGTCTTACAGAGCATCTTTTGTATTGGGGTGGTCTGGGCCACACCCAGGGCTTATTTCTCTTAGGAATCATTCCTGGTGGACTTGGGAAATGATATGGACTGTCAAAGGTCAAACCCAGGTCAGCAATGAGCCAGGCAAGTGTCCTACCTGTCTTATTATCTAGCCCTAGCTTCTGTTTATCTTTGCTTTCATTAGCTTGGCTGATGGTATTGAATCATTAAAGGTATCTCTAGCTTCCGTGTTATGGAGAGTTCTTTTGTTTTTGTTTTTGGCCACACATGGCAGTTCTTTGGGCTTACTTCTTTCAGGTCCTGTACTAGGGTTCAGGGATGACTCCTGATAAAGAGTCATATAGGACCATAAAAGGCGCCAGGAATTGAACTAAGGGCAACCCTTGCAAGGCAAGTGCCTTATCTCTCAAGCCAATCATGGAGTGTTCTCCCTATATGTTGTATAGTATATTTATGGGTTTAGATTCAGTATCAAGATCTTTCTTCAATCTCTCTTGATTTGATTTTTGGACATGGTATTAGAAATGGGTTTGCTTTAGTTGTTTTGCATGTTACTGACCTGTATCCCAGCACCATTTTTTTTGTTTTTTTTGTTTTTTTGGGGGGGGTCACACTCGCAGTGCTCAAGGGTCACTCCTGGCTCTAGGCTCACAAAACGCCCCTGGCAGGCACAGGGGACCACATGGGATGCGGGGATTCGAACCACCATCCTTCTGCATGAAAGGCAAACGCCTTACCTCCATTCTCTCTCTCCGGCCCTTTTTTTTTTTTTTTTTTTTTTTTAGTTTTTGGGTCACACCCAGCAGCACTCAGGGGTTACTCCTGGCTCCATGCTCAGAAATCACCCCTGGCAGGCACAGGGGACCATCTGGGATGCCGGGATACTAACTACCCACCTTCTGCATGAAAGGCAAATCCTTACCTCCATGCTATCTCTCCGGCCCCAAATCCTTACCTCCATGCTATCTCTCCGGCCCCTCTCTGGCCCATTTGTTAAGGAAGTTTTTCTTATTCCACCTCATACTTTTTGTTCCTTTATCTAGGATTTATTGTCCATTTACCTGAGGATTTGTTTCTGAGCTCTCAATTCTCTTCCATTGGCCTGAGTTTATTTTTATGTCAGTAGCACATTTTTTTTTTTTTGATTACTACCACTTTATAGTACAGTTTGAAGTTGTGAAAAGAGAAGCTTTCATCTTCTTTTCTTTTTTTGGTTTTTGGGTCATAGCCGGCAATGCTCAGGGGTTACTCCTGGCTTTGTGCTCAGAAATCTCTCCTTGGGGGGCCTGGAGAGATAGCACAGCGGCCAGCATTTGCCTTGCAAGCAGCCGATCCAGGACCAAAGGTGGTTGGTTTGAATCCCGGTGTCCCTCGTGCCTGCCAGGAGCTATTTCTGAGCAGACAGCCAGGAGTAACCCCTGAGCACCGCTGGGTGTGGCCCAAAAACCAAAAACCAAAAAAAAAAAAAAAAAAAATCTCTCCTTGGGAGGAATGGGGCACCATATGGGATGCCGGGGATCCAACCACTGTCAGTCCTGGGTTGGCCATGTGCAAGGCAAAAGCCCTACTGCTGTGATATCTTGATCCTTCATATTTTCTTAACTAGGATTTCTTCGTCTATTAGAAGGGGTTTGTCTGAATACTTGGGGTTTGTCTTGTTTTGTTTTGTTTTTTTTTTTGTTTTTGGGTCACACCCTGTGAGGCTCAGGGGTTACTCCTGGCTATGCGCTCAGAAGTTGCTCCTGGCTTCTTGGGGGACCATATGGGACGCCGGGGGATCGAACCGTGGTCCGTCCTAGGCTAGCGCAGGCAAGGCAGGCACCTTACCTCCAGCGCCACCGCCCGGCCCCTGGGGTTTGTCTTAGTAATATCTTTCAGATTAATCTGTTTGTGCTATGCATCTTGGCTTCTTTAGTGTTTGGTTTTCCACTTTTGTTGTTTTATTCCCTTTCTGTTTATAGGTCACATATGATAGTTCTCAGAGTCTTCTCCCAGCTCTATACTGGGAGTCAGAGATCTAGCCTATTTGTTTTTTGTTTGTTTGTTTGTATTTGGGTCACACCTGGTGACGCTCAAGGGTTATTACTGGCTCTGTGTTCAGAAATCACTCAGGGGACCATATGGGACTCCGGGAATCGAACCACTGTCCGTCCTGTGCAAGGCAGACACCCTACCCGCTGTGCTATTTTTCCGGCCCCAGAGATTCAGCCTATTTGTAAAGCTTGTATACAGTCTTTGGCTTCTCATCTCTGGCTATTTAAATAAATTTAATTTTGTTCTGTTTCTTGGCAGAAAGAGCAGATTAACATTAGGCAAACCAGAAAACTTCCTGAGGTTAGAGAGTATTCCTGGAACCTCCAGGGCTGCCTCTAGAGATGCTGGAAGACCCATGTGGTGCAAGGGTCACCTGCTTGAGACATAGTACAGTGAATGGGGTGCTGGCTTTGCATGTGGCTAAACAAGGTTCAATTCTCAGCATCTCATATGGTCCCCCGAGCCTGCTGGGGGTGATTTCTGAGTGTAGAGCCAGGAGGAACCCATGAGTGCTGCCCAGTGTGACCCAAACCCCCCCCCCAAAAAAAATTGAAATGAGACAGAAAATCTTGTTCTTATGATAATTTTGGATCAGAAAGAGAAGATCCAGGTTTTTAATTGATAGGAAGTAAAACAAAGCTCTGAAGGGCAGTGGAAGGAGGTTCTTCTTTCCTTCTTATTTTTTTTGGGGGGGGGCTACATCTGGTAGGGGCTCAGGGGGTTACTCCTGACTCTGCTCAGAAACCTGGCCGGCTCCAGGGGTCATGTGGGACGATGGAGATCAAACCGCCCTCGGCCGGCAGTGTGCAAGACAGGCGCCCTATCTCTGTGTTATCCCTGATAATTTTTTTGACCTGTGGGGGGATCCACACTCAGGGGTTACTCCTGACTCTGCTCTCAGAAATGGCTCCTGGCAGGCTCAGAAGACTATATGGAGGTTGAACTCGGGTGTGGTTTTTTTTTTTTTTTTTTTTGGTTTTTGGGCCACACCCGGTAATGCTCAGGGGTTACTCCTGGCTATGTGCTCAGAAGTTGCTCCTGGCTTGGGGGACCATATGGGACACCGGGGGATCGAACCGCGGTCAGCCCAAGGCTAGCGCAGGCAAGGCAGGCACCTTACCTTTAGCGCCACCGCCCGGCCCTCGGGTGTGGTTTTGACTGGCCATGTGCAAGGCAAATGCCCTAATGCTGTGCTACTGCTCAGGCCCTAAAAGAGATTCCTACAGTTGCAGACCTATGTTTAGTTTATACAAGAAGTTTGCAGACTTATTTTCTCCATGTGCTTATGAAATTGTAAGCCGCCACTGAACCTAAAGGTGAGAGACAACAATTTTATTTATTTTTGATTTTGGGACCACACCTGGGGGTGCTCAAAGAGCATTCCTGGTTGGTTCGGCGAATCATATATATTGCCTGGGATCGAACCCAAATTGGCCTTACTGTCGTCACTCCTGAATACCTGGTAATTTAGAAACTCTGCATTCAGGGATCACATTTGGGGGGGGACACAGGGGACCATATGGGACCATTTACATACATGAGTAAATCCAGGGGTCAAATCTGTGTTGGTTGGGTGCAACCTCACTGTTGCTTTTGTTTGTTTGTTTTTGGGTTACACCTGGCTGCGCTCAGGAATTACTCCTTGCTCTGAGCTCAGCAATCACTCCTGGCAGGCTCAGGGGACCATATGGGATGCCAGGGATCGAACCTGGGTCTGTCACGAGCAAGGCAAGTACTCACTGTGCTGTCACTTCAACCCGTTCTTTTCTTTTTTCTTTTCTTTTCTTTTTAATTTTTTTTTTGTTTTTTTGTTTTTTGTTTTTGGGCCACACCCGGCGGTGCTCAGGGGTTACTCCTGGCTGTCTGCTCAGAAATAGCTCCTGGCAGGCACGGGGGACCATATGGGACACCAGATTTCAAACCAACCACCTTTGGTCCTGGATCGGCTGCTTGTAAGGCAAACGCCGCTGTGCTATCTCTCCGGGTCCTAATATATTTTTTATTTAAGTAACATGATCATAGTTGGGTTACAGTCATAAATAGAACACCCCCCTTCACCAGTGTAACATTACCCCCTCCCCCTTCCCATCCCCTGCTGTATTCGAGACAGGCATTCTACTACAGTTATTTGTTTTTAAGTTCAGTAAATTGTATTTTTTTCCTTAAAGGATAAGAGTAAAAAATACAGTAAAGGTGTGATAGTGGCAATCTGTTGTTTGCATAGGTCCAGAAAAATGGGGAAAATGGAAAAAAATAATATCTTTATTTAAACACCGTGATTACAAACATGACTGTAGGGGCCGGGAGGTGGTCCTAGAGGTAAGGTGTCTGCCTTGCAAGCGCTAGCCAAGGAAGGACCGTGATTCGATCCCTTGGCTTCCCATATGGTCCCCCCAAGCCAGGGCCAATTTCTGAGCACTTAGCCAGGAGTAACCCCTGAGCATCAAATGGGTGTGGCCCGAAAAAAAAAAACAAAACAGAAAGAAAACCAAACAGATATGACTGTAGGTGGATTTCAGTCACAAAAAGAACACCCCCTTTCACCAGTGCAACATTCCTACCACCAATGCCCCTCCATCTTCCTACTTCCACAGCCCCTGCCTATATACTAAACAGACATTCTACTTCTCTCACTCATTAACATTGTCTTGATTAACTGTTCTTTCTTTTTGGGGGGGGGTGGTTTGGGCCAACACCCGGTGACTCTCAGAGGTTACTCCTGACTATACGCTCAGACTTGGGGGACCATATGGGATGTTCGTCCTAGGTTAGCAGTGCAAGGCAGATGCCCTACCACTTGCACCATTGCTCTGGCCCCTAACTGTTATTTTCTAGTTAGCGTTGAGGGTAGGGTGATTCGTTCAAGAGACATTAGGGCTAGAAGAGGCAAATTCTAACACATTCCACTATTGGAATCATGGAGTCCCTTAGCAATCTGTCTCTAATTAATTTCAAAATGTGAATTAGGGGCTAAATGTTGCATGCAGGAGGTGCAGGCTCTGGGAGGGTGGGAAGGAAATTGGGTATTGGTGGCAGGAAATGTGCTTTGGTGAAGGATGGATATTGATTTGTGTATGACTGAAACTCAGTCATGAACAGCTTTGTAACTGTATCTCACAGTAAGTCAGTTAAAAAGCTTATTTAAAAAGAATGTTAAGGGGGCTGGAGAAATAGCATGGAGGTAAAGCGTTTGCCTTTCATGCAGAAGGACAGTGGTTCGAATCCTGGCATCCAATATGGTCCCCCGTGCCTGCCAGGGACGATTTCTAAGCATAGAGCCAGGAGTAACCCCTGAGCACTGCTGGGTGTGACCCAAAAACCAATAAATAAATAAATAAATAAATAAATAAACAAATAAATAAATAAAATAAAAAGAATGTTAAGGCCTGAAAGATAGCATAGCAGTAGGGTGTTTGCCTTGCACGCAGCTGACAGAATATGGTTCGAATCCTGGCATCCCATATGGTCCCTCATGCCTGCCAGGAGCGATTTCTGAGCGCAGAGAGCCAGGAGTAACCTCTGAGGCTGCTGGGTGTGACCCCCCCTCAAAAAAGTTAATTATTAAAGATATACTACATAGCTTAAAAAACAAACAAAAAACCAAAACCCAGAGTCTGAACCACTGGGTAAGGCACTGTTTTGCATGCAGCCCATTGGTTCAATCCATCTGGTCTCCTGAGCCTCTAGGAGTGTTCTCTGAGTGAAGAGCCAGGAGTAAACACTGAGCACTGCTGGGTGTAATCTCAAAACGAAATAAACAAAAAAAACCTAAAACAAGAAAAAGCCCCCCAAACCCCAAACCCCAAATGTTAATTGACCTTTTTTTTTGGTTTTTGGGTCACACCCGGCAGCGCTCAGGAGTTACTCCTGGCTCTACGCTCAGAAATCGCTCCTGGCACGCTCGGGGGGAGGGGGGAACCATATGAGATGCCGGGATTAGAACCACCAACCTTCTGCATGAAACGCCTTACCTCCATGCTATCTCTTCGGTCCCTCAAAAAACATTTTTTTATTTTTTTGGTTTTTGGGCCACACCCGGCGGTGCTCAGGGGTTACTCCTGGCTGTCTGCTCAGAAATAGCTCCTGGCAGGCACGGGGGACCATATGGGACACCGGGATTCGAACCAACCACCTTTGGTCCTGGATCGGCTGCTTGCAAGGCAAACGCCGCTGTGCTATCTCTCTGGGGCCCAGGACTTTTTTTTTTAAACAAGGCTAAGGGTGCACCCAAGGGAAGTTCATGTAACCCACCAGTGTACTGTCTCTCTGGCACCTGATAGCATTATGTTAAAATAGACGTTGGGAGGAAGCAATTGGGTAAAGAGGGCAGTGTGATGCAAAGTGAAGACAAGTCCTCCCGAGTGGGCAGGCCAGCTCTGTTGGGGTCGGTTACAGGTCTGGTCCCTGGGGTGTCAGTAGCCTTCCATGTAGTCAAGTTGTGGAAGTGGGAAGGTGTTTTCTATTCAGTTAAGGAGAATAGATTTTCAGGGGGCCACAAAGTGATCCCCCCTCCTCGCCCCTAAAGTGCTGTAGGTCAGATAAGTTTTGGAACCTCTGCTCTAGACAACAGTTTGGCTTATTTCAGGGTGGACTTTGTGGTAGGGCTGTTTGCCTGGGGATCAGTTTAATAATTGATCTATAGCAGAGTGTCACAAGAAAACGCCACTTCTAAATAACCCAGAGTTTCCTGAGAGTGGAGAAGTAGGGAGACCAACAGAGTAGGAAAATGAGTTTTCTTTTTCTCTTCTGAGGCGCATTATGGGGAAAAAATAGGAAGAAATAAGATGCGTTGGTGGCTGATGGCAGAGGTTGTGTGTAGGGAAAACACTCACGCTGTTTACCTGGGATAGGCTCTGACATTCTTCAGCGGAAGTTATGTCTATAAAAGATGTGAAATCTGACACGGAATTTAAATGGAATAAGTGCTTCACAGCTTGCTTGCTAGCAACAAACAAAAATGCACTTCAGTACAGTTTAAACAGAAACATTCTACAAATAGCTTCATAAATTTCTTTTTGAGGAGCAGGTTCTCTTTGGGGAGGTAGAATTCACTTTGGAGAGTTATCCCCCAAATATGAAATGTAGTGTTTGAGCAATTATATCTCTCTTATACCTGAAAGTGGATAAAGGTCTGAGATGCCCAAATTTTTATTTGTTCATTTTCTGCATTTGAACATTTTTAAAATGTCTTCCTTCCTTCCTTCCTTCCTTCCTTCCTTCCTTCCTTCCTTCCTTCCTTCCTTCCTTCCTTCCTTCCTTCCTTCCTTCCTTCCTTCCTTCCTTCCTCCCTTCTTCCCTCCTCCCTCCCTCCCTCCTTCCCTCCCTCTCTCCCTCCCACTCTTCCTTCCTTCCTTCCTTCCTTCCTTCCTTCCTTCCTTCCTTCCTTCCTTCCTTCCTTCCTTCCTTCCTTCCTTCCTTCCTTTCCTCATTCCCTCCTCCCTTCCTTCTTCCCTTTTTTCCTTTCCTTTCCTTTCCTTCCTTTCTTTCCTCATTCCCTCCTCCCTTCCTTCTTCCCTTTTTTCCTTTCCTTTCCTTTCCTTTCCTTTCCTTTCCTTTCCTTTCCTTTCCTTTCCTTTCCTTTCCTTTCCTTTCCTTTCCTTTCCTTTCCTTTCCTTTCCTTTCCTTTCCTTTCCTTTCCTTTCCTTTCCTTTTCCTTTCCCTTTCCCCTTCCCCTTCTTCCCCTTCCCCTTCTTCCCCTTTCCCTTCCCCTTCTTCCCCTTTCCCCTTCCTCCCCTTCCCCTTCCCTTCCCTCCCCTTCCCTTCTCCCCTCCTCCTCCCCTCCCCTCCCTTCCCTTCTCTTCCCTTCCCTTCCCATCTTTTTTTTGGAGCAGGCTATATCCAACTGTGCTCAGGGCTTACTCCTGGCTCTGCAGTAGGGGATCACTTTTGTTTGGTCTTGGGGAATCATATAGAATGCTGGGGACTGAACTCAGGTTATCTGTATGCAAGCCCTTGCAAGCTCCAGTCCAATATCTGAAGTATTTTTTAATTAAAATTGTTTATTTATTGAATCACCATGAGCTTCAAAGTTACAAAGTTGTTCATGATTGAGTTCCAGTTACATGTTTGAGCACCCATCCTTTCACCAGTGTTCACTTCCTTCCACCAATTTCCCTAGTTTCCCTCCTGCCCCACAGCCTGCCTCTATTATACACACTTCTCTTTTTGCCTTTTATGCACTGTGTTTTGCAATACTGTTACAGATAGAGGGTCATGTGTATCACTTTATCTCCTTTCAGCACCCATCACTTCCCATTTTCATTGTCAATGGTCCCTTCTCTGACCTAACCATCCTTCCCCCATTGTGGCAAGCTTTCTAGTGAGGACCAGTCTTCTTGGTCTTCATTTATTTTATTTTATTTTATTTTATTGGATTTTGGGTCATACCTGGCAGTGCTCAGGGGTTCCTCCTGGCTCTATGCTCAGAAATTGCCTCCGGCAGGCTCGGGGGACCACATGGGATGCTGGGATTCGAACCACCGTCCTTCTAGATGAAGGCAACCATGCTATCTCTCTAGCCCCAGTCTTCATTTCTATTTGGGTATTCTTCGTGTGTGTGTGTGTGTGTGTGTGTGTGTGTGTGTGTGTGTGTGTGTAAAATAACATGCTATCTCTCTGGCCCCAGTCTTAATTTCTGTTTGGGGATTCTTCCTGTGTGTGTGTGTGTGTGTGTGTGTGTGTGTGTGTGTGTGTGTGTGTGTAAAATAACATTCAAATATGCTCAAGTAATTTGTCAGTTCAACTAAAGCAACTGCATGATAATATCACTACACACTGTGAGAATGGCCAGATCCAGAACATTGACACCAATTATTGAGAAAGTTCTGAAATAATAGGAATGTGGTCAGTATGATGGAAATGTAAGATATATGACTCTGGTGCATTTTTTTGAACCCTCACTCCACTGTGCTCAGAACTTACTCCTGGCTCAGCTCATTCTGCTCAGCTTTTTTTGGGTCACACCTGGCAGTGCTCAGGGGTGACTCCTGCCTCTGCTCAGAAATCATTCTTGGCAGGCATGGGGCATCATATGGGATGCCAGGATTCGAACCACCGCCCTTCTGCATGCAAGCAAATGCCCTACCTCCATGTTATCTCTCCGGCCCCTGGGCCTAAATATTTTGTTCTTGCGTCCACATCTGATGCTTTTAGGTGTCATACCTGATGGTGCTTAGAAAACCATATTGTGAGCCCGGAGAGATGGCACAGCGGTGTTTGCCTTGCAAGCAGCCGATCCAAGACCAAAGGTGGTTCGAATCCCAGTGTCCCATATGGTTCCCCGTGCCTGCCAGGAGCTATTTCTGAGCAGATAGCCAGGAGTAACCCCTGAACACTGCCGGGTGTGGCCCAAAAACCAAAAAAAAAAAGGAAAAAAAGAAAAAGAAAACCATATTGTAGTGCCAGAGATTTGAACTAGGGTTGTGGCTGCTACAGCTGCACACAAAACAAGTGCCTTACTTCCTCTATATTCTTCTAGTCTCACGGAGTATTTCTTTGTGTGTGTATGTTGGGGCAGGTGCAGGGCAGGGGGGAGGTGCCAGTTTGGGCCACACCCAGATGTTTTCAGACTTAATTCTGATTTGCTTGGTGGTCACTTCTGACAGTCATGAGGGACTGTATTCAGTGCTGGGGATCAAACCATAGTCAGCTGTGGACAAGTGGGCAAGCACCGTTTTTTTTTTCTTTGGTTATATCTAGTGATGTTCAGGAGTTACTCCTGGCTCTGCACTCAGAATTACTACTGGTGGGTTTGAGGGGCTATATGGAATGCTAGGGATTGAATTTGGGCAGGCCATTTGCAAGGCAAGCACTCTACGTGCTGTACTGTCACTCCAGCCCAGTCTAGGTAAACATCCTAATTCCCATTCTACCTTTCTGGCTTGAGACATGTTTTTTTGGTTTGGTTTTGTTTCTTTTTTGGTTTTTGGGTCAGACCTGGCAGCACTCGGGGATTACCCCTGGCTCCACGCTCAGAAATCGCTCCTGTTTTGTTTCTTTGGCTAGTTTTGGGACACACCCAGTGATATTGAGGGGTTTCTCGGGAGTCTGCACTCAGAAATCACTCCTGGTGGTCTCAGGGACCATATGGGATGCCAGGGATTGAACCCTGGTTGGCCTTGTGCAAGATAAGTGCCTTACCCACTGTACTTTTGTTTTAGCCCCGAGACAGACAGGATCAAAAGACTAAAAAAATTTTTTTTGTTTATTTTAGGGGCACATCCAGGAGTGCTCAGGGGTTACTCCTGACTCTGCACTCATGAATTACTCAGGCTCTGCACTCAGCCTGCTGGCAGGGTATGGGGAACCATATAGGATACCAGGAATTGAATGTGGGTTAGCCATATGCAAGGCAGACTCTCTACCCACTGTACTATCTCTATGATCCCCCACAGGCTTAAAATTTTTTTTTTTTGTTTTGTTTTTTGGTTTTTGGGCCACACCCGGCGGTGTTCAGGGGTTACTCCTGGCTGTCTGCTCAGAAATAGCTCCTGGCAGGCACGGGGGACCATATGGGACACCGGGATTCGAACCAACTACCTTTTGTCCTGGATCGGCTGCTTGCAAGGCAAATGCCACTGTGCTATCTCTCCGGGCCTGGATTAAAATTTTTTTACACACCATGATGCACCAAGTTGTTCATAATATAGTTATTTCAGTCATTAAAAGTTCAAACCAGAATGACCTTCCCCTCTACCAGTTTCCCACCCACTGGCCCAGCCTTCCCCTTGCAGAAACAAAGTCACTTGATGTTATTTGTTACAACACAAAGGCAAATGGAATTATCAAAATTTAGACCAATAATGGTTAATTTGTAATACTTGTTATATTTCTCAATGGTGTTAGTAAAGTTACTGTCTCAGGGCTGTGGTTGGTGCTACTTGAGCCTTTTGTGTTACTATTTAGGCTCATTGACTCTGGTGATCTTCCGTGCAACTATTCCATCAGATTGGCCTTGATCCTACTGGGTTGACAATGCAGCAGTCTGTCAGGTCCAGAGATTTGTTCCAAATCTCTGTATTAAACTGACTTGGCAATTTAATAAGGTTAAATTGTGGTCCTTTTCTGTTAGAAGATATTTATTAGGTTTGACTATGGGCTGCTGTGCCTTCAGGCAGAAAGGGAAATCTGCTGACCCCCATTCGAAGAAGGAAGAAGGCTCCAGAGATTTCTGGACCAGACTATCTGGGAAGTGGCGACTGATGATCATTTTCTTTTGGAGCTTAGTAGAGGAGCTGGGCCTTTTTTTGGGGGGTGGGGGGTAGTGGGGCACACCCAGTAACGCTTGGGTTACTCATGGCTCTGCGGACGTGGGGAACTGTTTGGGATGCCAAGGATCGAAACCAAATCCGTCCTGGGGCAGCCGCATGCTAGGCAAATGCCCCCTCACTGCTGCTCCAACCCCAGAGCTGGGCCTTTTTTTTTTTTTTTTTGGTTTTTGGGCTCGGGTTATTCCTTGCTATACACTCAGAAATCGCTTTTGGCTTAGGGAACCATGTGGGACGCTGGGGGATCGAACTGAGGTCCATCCTAGGCTAGCGCAGGCAGGCAGGCGCCTTATCCCCTTGTGCCACCACACCGGCCCCAAATTGGGCCATTTTTATGCCAGCTGAGACAGACTGGTTTTTGTTTCCTTCCTTTTTGTACTACACCCAGTGGTGCTCTTGGCTCTGCACTCAGGAGTTAACTTATGATAGTGGTGCACAGGGACCCATATGGAATGCTAGAGATTGAGCCTGGTTCAGCCTTGTGCAAGTTAAGTGCTTCATGCTCTCTCTGGCTATACTGTATTTAATGTACTGCCTCTTGGCACAGACAGCTTTTAACAAAATTAGGCATACTCTTAAATATCCTTTAGTAGTAAGCTCCTTGGTATTTAATAAATTGGAATGTGTGTTTACCTAAAAACCTTTATATGAATGTTTATAGTAGTGCATTCATAATTGCAAAACTTAGAAACAATAAGGATGATTTGTAGTCAATGATTATAAATATCAAAAATAGTATGTTGAAGGCCCGGAGAGATAGCACAGCAGCGTTTGCCTTGCAAGCAGCCGATCCAGGACCAAAGGTGGTTGGTTCGAATCCCGGTGTCCCGTATGGTCCCCCGTGCCTGCCAGGAACTATTTCTGAGCAGACAGCCAGGAGTAACCCCTGAGCACTGCCGGGTGTGTCCCAAAAACAAAACAAAACAAAACAAATAGTATGTTGAGACAGTGAAATATTTTGCACTAAAATGAAATGAGCAATCAATACATGTTAAAGATGGAGGTAACTTAAATTACAAAGTGAAAGAATCCAGCCTGAAAAGGTTGTGTATGTATTATTACAACTAGGAAATTCTAAAAAATATAAAACTGGAGATAATATGTGGGGCCGGAGCAGTGGTGTAAGTGGAAAGGCGTCTGTCTGGCACATGCTAACCTAGGATGGACTGTGGTTCGATCCTCCCTGGCGTCCCATATGGTCCCCCAAGCCAGGAGAAATATCTGAGCGCAGAGCCAGGAGTAAGTAACCCCTGAGCATCACTGGGTGTGGCCCCAAAAGAAAAAAACAAAACAAAACAAAACAAAAACCCAAACAAAAAACAAAAAACTAGAGGTAGTATAAAGATTAGTAGTTTCCAGGGTTCTGAGTAGGGAGGAATGAAGAGATGAAACAGTAGGGACATGAATAGGTGAAGCATAGAGGACTATTTTGTATTTGCTCTAAACTACCTATATGATATTATAATTCTATATATATATGTGTATATATCTCTATATATTTGTCAAAGCCCATATAACATACAACAGCAGTAGGAAGTCCTAGTATAAACTATTGCTTTGTTAGATAATGGTATCAGTGTAGCTTCATTAGTTGTAACAAATATCCCACTTTCTGATGTTTTGTGTGTTTGTGAGCAGGGTATAGATGGGATCCATATTTTTTGCTCAGTTTATTCTGAACCTAAAATGGCTTGTAAAAATAGGTATTAACTTGGGCCAGAGTAATAGCATTGTGGTAGGGCGTTTGCCTTGCATGAGACTGACCCAGGAAGGACCTGGGTTCGATACTTGGCATCCCATATGATCCCCTGAGTCAGGTGGTCTCTGAGCACATAGCCAGGTATAACCCCTGAGCCTCACTGGGTGTGACTCCAAAACAAAACAAAACAAAACAAAAAGGTAATTACTGGCTGGAGGGGTCCCTCAGTTGTTCTTTCTGTCTCTGCCTGGCCTCTTCCCTTCCCTAACTTCCTCATACATTGTTTTAAACATAGCAGATGGTATCATTCATGCCCAGGATCTTTTAAAGGCTTTCTATTAAACTCCCAGATCCAGAGCTAGCCAAGGAAGGACCGCAGTTGGATCCCTCGGCGTCCCGTATGGTCCCCCCAAGCCAGGGGCAATTTCTGAGCGTTAGCCAGGAGTAACCCCTGAGCATCAAACGGGTGTGGCCCAAAAAACAACAACAAAAAAAAAACAAAAACAAAAATCCCAGATCCTTATATTCATACTTCTATTTTTTATAAATAAATTATTTAATTGAATCATGGTGAGATATACAGTTACAGAGTTGTTCATGATTGAATTTCAGTCATAGAGTGTTTAACATCCTTCACCTGTTCATACTTCCTGCCTCCAATGTCCCTGGTTTCTCTCCCCCTCACCTCTCTGCACTCCCCTTGCCTGTCTCCGAGGCAGGCATTTTTGTTCTCCTCTCTCTCTCTCTCTCTCTCTCTCTCTCTCTCTCTCTCTCTCTCTCTCTCTCTCTCTCTCTCTCCTCTCTCTCTCTCTCTCTCTCTCTCTCTCTCTCTCTCTCTCTCTCTCTCTCTCTCTCTCTCTCCTCTCTCTCTCTCTCTCTCTCCTCTCTCTCTCTCTCTCTCTCTCTCTCCTCCCCCCTCTTTTTCTCTCCCTCTCTTCTCTCTCTCTGCTTTCCCCCACTCCCCATTGTGGGGCACACCCAGCAGTGCTCAGGGGTTACTTCTGGCTTTGTTCTCAGAAGTCACTCCTGGAAAACTTGGGGTACCATATGGGATGCGGGATATCAAACCCAGGTCGGCATGCAAGGCAAACACCCTACCTGCCATACTATTGCTCCAGTCCCTTTCCCTCTTTCTTTTAGGCACTGGTTTGCAATAATGTTACTGAAAGGGAATCATTGCATATCATTGTCTCTTTTTAGCACCCTGTTCTTGTCCAGAGTGACCGTTTTCAACTCTCATTGTCTTAGTGGTTCCTAATTGTATTCCCTGCTACGTGTGGCGAGCTTCCTACCATGGACTGGTCCTTTTGGCCCTCATCTCTGTTGTCTTTGGGTAGTATTACTAAGCTTTTTTTTTTTAATTCCCAAAATGAAGTGTGATCCTTCTATGTCTATTCCTCTCTCTCTGACTCATTTCACTCAGCATAATACTTCCCATATTTATCCATGTATAATCAAATTTTATGACTTTATTTTTCCTAATAACTGTGTAGTAAGTATTGCAGTGTGTAGATATACCATAGTTTCTTTATCCATTCATCTGCTCTTGGGCACTTGGGTTGTTTCCAGATTCTTGTTCTTGTGAATAGTGCTGGGAGTGCAGAGTGCTGGGGCCGAAGAGATAGCATAATGGTAGGGTGTTTGTCTTGCACACAGCCGATCCAGGAAGGACGGTGTTTTGTATCCTGGCATCCCATAGGGTCCACCGTGCCTGTCAGGAACGATTTCTGAGTGTAGAGCCAGGAGTAACCCCTGTACGCCGGCGGGTGTGACCCAAAAACAAAAACAAAAAGGACTGCAGAGTTCCTTTTTGCATTGATTTTGGGCTCCTAGGATAAATGACCACGAGTGGTATTGCTGGGTAGATTAGAGCTCAATTTCTAGTCTTTTGAGGAATGTTCAGATTGTTTTCCAAAAAGGCTGGGCCAGTCAGCATAACAGTGAATGAGAGAGAGTCTCTTTCTCCTCGCATCTGCATGTTCTTGTTCTTTTTCATATGAAACATTGTTTTGTTTATATTTGTGTGGTGCCAGGGATCATACCTATGCCTGCTGTATGCAAGTCAAGCACTATACTCTGGGTCTCTGTGGCCTAGCATTTAGATTCCTTTAAATTATTTAAAATACTTTTAGGTGGGGGTCGAAGCAATAGTACAGCAGTAAGGTGTTTGCCTTACACGGAGGCAACACAGGACGGACCCTGGTTCGAATCCCGGCATCCCATATGATCTCCCAAACCTGCCAGTGGCAATATCTGAGCACAGAGTAACTCTTGAGTGCTGCCAGGTGTTGACCTCTCCCCCCAAAAAAAGAAAAAATAATAATTGTAGGCATTCTTAGAATGCTTGTTTAGTTTAATTTCTTTCTTGGCAAACCTATCAGGGCTCTTTCTTGCATGCAGCCAACCCAGGTTCTATTCTCTGCATTCCATATTCTCTGCATCCCACCCTGAGCATCACTGGTTGTGTCACTTCACCCCCCCAAAAAAAGGCAACCCCCTCCCCCAACCAACCAACCAAACACTAAAAAAATAAAGTCCAGGATGTTCTGTGGCTGAAGTATTAGCTGGTCCTGGAGGGACCGGAGAGATAGCACGGAGGTAGGGCCTTTGCCTTGCATACAGAAGGACAGTGGTTCGAATTCCGGCATCCCATATGGTCCCCGGAGCCTGCCAGGAGTGATTTGAGTGTAGAGCCAGGAGGAATCTCTGAGCGATGCCGGGTGTGACCCAAAACAAAACAAAACAGGTCCCCTTGAGTTCCCTCTGCCTTACAGGAATATATCTTCCTTCTCTGAGAGCACAGTTATGAAAATAATTTTGTTTCTACAAGCTGGGGGTATATGGACCCTAGGTCCTCCAGCATGCAAGTTATGTGCTCAGTTTGTTGAGATTTCTCTGACCTTCTACAGAATCTTTTGTTGTTGTTGTTGTTGTTGTTGTTGTTATTGTTAGTTTTCTTTGGGGGTCACACCCAGCAGCGCTCAGGGGTTACTTCTGGCTCTACGCTCAGAAATTGCTCCTGGCAGGCTCGGGAAATCATATGGGATGCTGGGATTCGAACCACCGCCCTTCTGCATGCAAGGCAAACACCTTACCTTCATTTTATCTCTCTGGCCCCCAGAATATATTTATATATATATATTGTGTGGGAGGTAGGTGGGTCATACGTAATGGTGCAGGGATTATTCCAGCCTCTATGCCTGGGTTTTGCTTCTGGGAGTGCTGTGGGACCTTGTGGTATTTTTGGACTGGTTCTGTCTGCATGTAAAGCAAGTTCCCTTGTATGTTTGTTTCTCTTGCCTACAAAATCGTTTGATTAGAGTGTTTTTAGAAGACAAATAATTTTATTTGTTTTCCTTTCATGGGAAGGGAGGGCATAATCACTAGTGCTTGGTACTATTTCTGGCTCTCTGTGATCCCTGGAAGTGCTCAGCGGATCACGTACCAGGAATTTAATCTAGGTCCCTATACATGCAAGGCAAGCATTTTCCCACTGAGTTGTCTTCCATGTTTGTTTCCCTCAGAGTTGTCTCCCATGTTTGGGCCATACCAAGAGATGTTCAGAGCTTTCTCCTAGTTCTGTACTCAGGGATAACTCCTGGTGGTGCCTGGGGACCATATGCCAAGTCAGGATTTAACCCTGGGTTCACTGTATGAAGCAAATACCCATCTCATTATTTGATCTCCAGCCCCAGATAAGTAGTTTAAAAAAATACAAACATTTAATTTTTTTTGGGGGGGGGGCCACACTGGGTGATTACTCAGGGGTTACTCCTGGCTCTGTGCTTAGGAATTGCTCCTGGCAGGCTCGGGGACCATATGGGATGCCCAAATTCGAACCACTGTCCTGGGTTGGCTGCATGCAAGGCAAATGCTCTATCGCTGTGCTATCTCTCCGGCCCCCCAAATACAAACATTTAAAGTTCATTTGTTGTTCCTCCCTCCCTCTATCCCTCCAGCAGTGCTCAGGGGTTACTCCTGGCTCTGCACTCAGAAATCACTCCTGGCAGGCTCTGGCCGGGAGTCGAAACCGGATCTGTCCCAGATTGGCCGTGTGCTAGGTAAATGCCTTACCACTGCGCTATCTCTCTGGCCCCTAATTTTTCTTTTTCTTTTTGGTTTTTGTTTGTGGGCCACACCTGGTGATGCTCAGGGGTTATTCCTGGCTATGCGCTCAGAAATTGCTCCTAGCTTTCGACCATATAGGATGCCGGGTGATCGAACTTCGGTCCATCCTAGGCTAGCGCTTGCAAGGCTGATGCCTTACCTCTAGTGCCACCGCTCTAGCCCTCTTTTTGGTGTTTGGCCATTGCTATGTGTATAGCAATGCTCAGCTGCTAACTTCTAGCCCTGTGCTTAGGAATCACTTGTGACGGGCTTATAGGACCATCTGAGGTGCTGGGGATCGAACTCGGGTTGAGTTCATTTAAGTCAAGCAACCTGCCTTTTGTACTATCACTCAGCCCCTAAAAGTTCTTTCTTGGAGGTATTGTTTTTGGTTTTTGAACCACACCTGGCTGTGCTCAGGGCTTCATCCTCACTCTAGTTTAGTTTATGGAGTGCTCAGCATCAAGTATAGATTGGCTGCTTCCAAGTTAGGCAAGCATCTTACATGCTATACTATCTTTCCTGTCCCTTTTTTGTTTTGTTTTGTTTTGTTTTTGGGTCATACACGGCAGTGCTCAGGGGCTACTCTGGCTCTACACTCAGAAATCGCCCCCGGCAGGCTCGGGGGACCATATGGGATGCCGGGATTTGAACCACTGTCCTTCTGTATGCTAGGCAAACATCTCCGACCGCTGTGCTATCGCTCTGGCCCCCCTAAAGTCCTTGTTAAAAAGGGCTGTAGAGACAGTATACTGGGTAGGGTGCTACTTTGCATGTGACTAACTTGGGTTTTGATTTCTGACATCCCAGGTGGTCCCCTGAGCATTGCCAGGTGTTATTCCTGAGTGGAGAGCCAAGAATAATCCTGAGCATATCTAGGTGCTCCTCCTCTTAAAAAACACCCTAAAAAAAGTAGAGTGACTCCTCAATTTCAGATTGTTTTTTATTTACCTACGTTTGGATTTTGAACCATGCCCAGCTATACTCAGGCTTACTTCTGACTCGGGGATCACTCTTGGTGGGTCTCAGGGGATCATATATGCATTGAAGAGTCAGTTGCATGCAAGAGTTATTAGACTTAGATTTGGTAATTAATTGTAGCCAGCCTCTTTAGATGCAATTAAAAGAAATAATGCCAAGGGAGATGAGGGATAAAATAGTAGCCGTGCACACTGCCAACCCAATACTACATCTGGTCCCGTGAACACTGCCAGAAGTAATCTCCTAAGCACAGAACTAGGAGTAAACCCTGAACATTGCTAGGTGTGTGTGTCCCCCCCCTCAAGAAATAATACCAAAAGATCCTATTTCGTTTATTCAATTTACCTTTCTTTAATTTTCCCTGTTAGTAACATTTTGTGAAATTGGTACAGAGTGACTGAGAGATAGTACAGCAATTAGAGTTCATGATTTGGTCCCTGACATCATCCCTGACATGTGGAGCATCCCTGGGCATAGCTCTGGAGGTCCCAAATATTTCTGAACGTGATCCTGTATGTCCCTGAGCACAACTGGGTGGCCTTAAGTATTCTCTGACATCACTGGGCCCAAGCTGCACCACATTCTCAGGCCTATCATTGAATTGCTGACTTGGTTATCTGGGGAGACTCTGAACATCTCTTGGAATGCTTCCCCTGTCAAAATCCTAATACAGATGTTACAGCTAGAATTATGACTCTGGTATTATGTAAGATGATGATGATGATTTTTGTTTTTTTTTTGAGTCACACCAGGAGTACTCAGGGGTTACTCCTGACTCTGTGCTCAGAAATCTCTCCTGGTAGGCTCGGAGGACCATAAGGGATGCCAGAGATCAAACCTGAATCTGTCTCAGTTCTGCCATGCAAGGCAAACACTCTATTGCTGTGCTATCACTCCGGTCCTTCCTGACTCATTTTTGATGCCTGGCAACATATAGTTCATTGAGCAGTGCCAGAAGTGATCTCTGAACACTGGTGGATGTAACCACAAAATAAAATATGTAAAAAAAAAATACAGGGGTGGGGTGGGCAGAGCAATAGCACAGATGGTAGAATTTTTGCCTTGCACACCGACCTTGGTTCAACTCCTGGCATCCCAGATGATCCTGGAGCCTGCCAGGAGTGATAGTCCTAAGTGCAGAGCCAGGAGTAATCCCCGACTACTGCTGGGTGTGATCCTCTCTACCACCCCCAATAATATTTACTCTGTTTTGCAACTATCTTCTTATCTGACCCCCAAGACATTTCCATCCCTGCATATGAATTTGCAGTGGCACCATTCTCCCCTCTCCATATCTTGGCAACTTATCTTTTTTCTTTTTCTATAAATTTATCTTTTCTAGATGTTTCATGTGAATAGAAGCATACAACACACAAACATTTGTGTCTGTTACCTTTTACTTTGCAAGATTTTTATTTTTTGTTTTGTTTTTGCTTCGAAAGCCATGATTAGGCTGCCAAGTCCACACCTGGCAGTGCTTGGGAGCCTACAGGGCTACTACACTTTATTTTTGTTTGTTTGGTTTTCCTGGGCCATGCCTGGTGGTGATGCTCAGAAATTGATCCTGACAGGCTCGGGGACCATATGGGATGCTGGGAAGCAAACTGATCCATTGTGGATCAGTCGCATGCAAGGCAAATACCCTACCACTGTGCTGCCTAACACTCTTGACCTAACCATTTTATGCCTCAGGCACTCTGTGATACCAGGGATCAAATCACAGTCAGTTGTGCAAGGCTCTCCATTTAACCTTTGTGCTATGTCCAGTGACTCAGCAAGACATTTTTGAGGTTCATCTACATTGAAACATCCTTGTACTTCCTTTCTTTTTCTTTCTTTCTTTTTTTTTTTTTTTTTGGTTTTTGGTTTTTGGGCCACACCCGGCGGTGCTCAGGGGTTACTCCTGGCTGTCTGCTCAGAAATAGCTCCTGGTAGGCACCGGGGACCATATGGGACACCTGGCTTCGAACCAACCACCTTAGGTCCTGGATCGGCCGCTTGCAAGGCAAACACAGTTGTGCTATCTCTCTGGGCCCACTTCCTTTCTTTTTATGACAGAATGTTTTTCTAATCCTTAGTTTGAATATTTTCGTAAGAGGTTGGTTTTTTCTTTTCTTACAGCGGCTCTGTGACTATGTTTGCGACCTCCTCTTGGAAGAGTCAAATGTTCAGCCAGTGTCAACACCAGTAACAGTGTGCGGAGACATTCACGGACAGGTAAGAATGAATGGATGATTGAGTGGGTTAATTTTTTCCCCACGTGGGAAAAAGTAAGCTGTGCTCACAGCTTACTCTGGCTCTGTGTTTACTCTTGGCAGACCTTGGAGGACCATGTACAGCTCTAGGCCTTAAACTCTGTCAGCTGCCTGCAAGGCGGACACCTTAACCTCTTGTACTGCTTCTTTGGATTCATGAGAGGATTTTTAGCTTATGTACAATCCATCATACAATGTGTTTCCGCCTGTACTTTCCAAAAGAAACAAAAAGCTGGCGCTTGCTTATATACCCCAGATCATTTTATACTGAAGGATCATGGTTACTGTGGCTGAATGAAAGTAGTGGTCAGATTATTCTTGAAGTTTTTTTGCAAGGTGATTAGAGAACAGCATTACTGTTCTTTAAAAAAAGATGAAACACAGACTTTAAAGTTACTGTGATTGATAGGACATACTTTGGTTTTAGGGACTATGAATATTCATTCATTCTAGTCATTCATGTCATTTCCATAATGGGATGAGGAACTATAAAATTCAGAAAGACAAAACTGTTGGTGTATGATTTTACATTATGTCACTGGTAGAATGTAGTAAGAAAGATTTAATTTTGTTGTTATTTATTTGGGGACTAAACCTGGTGGTGCTCTGAGAATCATGCTGTACTAGGAACTGAAACTGGGCATCTTGTATGCAAAGCACTTAGCTATCCATGTGAGCTATCTTCCTACGTTTCCTTGATTCATTATTTTATCTGCTGGGTTTTTGTTTGTCATTTTAAGCGTTTCAAAAGAGTGACAGGAATAGTATACCTTATCTTTAGACTCCTTCAGTCTTTCTAACCACAAGCTCTTTCACTTTCTACCCAAAATCCTAGTTGAAAACCTGTGCATTGTAGAATTTTTCTTTAAATTGGGAAGTGAACACTAAGCTTACTTTGTGTATACAGTGAAATATGAGTCATAAAGACATGTAATGATGTTGTGAACATTACAGTGTTTATGAATGCCAATGGGTTTTCCTGCCATTTGTATAATTTCCTTGTCTTAAAATAACTGCCTCGGGGCCGGAGAGATAGCATGGAGGTAAGGCGTTTGCCTCTCATGCAGGAGGTCATCGGTTCGAATCCCGGCGTCCCATATATGGTCCTCCCGTGCCTGCCAGGAGCAATTTCTGAGCCTGGAGCCAGGAATAACCCCTGAGCACTGCCGGGTGTGACCCAAAAACCACAAAAAAAAAAAAAAAAAAAAAAAAAAAACTGCCTCAAGGGGCTTAAACATATAGCAACTATTTGTAATTGGGGATTGCTTTATGAAAAAGTATCATTCTGACTACTTTGGGTTAGAATAGATCTGTCATTTATTACCAGCTTCTAAATAGAAACCCCGTTATGTCATCCTTGATATGTTAAAATTATGGTTCACTTAAAGGGCAGGGACATAGCAGTAAGGCAGATGTGCGGTATTTGCTTCACTACAGTAGACTTCAGTAATAGGTCTGGCTGGCTCCCACCCTTCGTCCTTCCCTCCCTCTGCTCAGAGCTTACTGGCTTTGGCTTATGGATCACTCCTTTCATTTATTTATTTATTTTTGCTTTTTGGGTCACACCTGGTGATGCACAGGGGTTACTCCTGGCTATGTGCATAGCTCAGAAATCTCTCCTGTCTTGAGGAACCATATGAGACGCTGGGGAATCGAACTGCAGTCTGTCATAGGTTGGAGCGTGCAAGTCAAACACCCTACCACTTGCGTCACCACTCGGGTCCTTGAATCACTCCTTGTTATTAGGCTCCTATTTTTTAAAGTTCTAATTTATTTTTTTCTTTATTTTTTGACTTTCTATTTTATTTGAGGCACCTTTATTTTCAATATGGTGTCATGCATACAATATTCAACACCATACTCTAACAGAGTGTTTTCTTCCCTGTACTATAGACCCCCCAGCACTGCCGGGTGTGACCCAAAAAACAAAAAAAAAATAAAATAAAATAAACCCAAAATGTTTTATTTTGCCTTTTTTTTTTTTTTTTTTTTGGTTTTTGGGCCACACCCGGTAAATGCTCAGGGGTTACTCCTGGCTATGTGCTCAGAAGTTGCTTCTGGCTTGGGGGACCATATGGGACACCGGGGGATCAAACCGCGGTCCGTCCAAGGCTAGTGCAGGCAAGGCAGGCACCTTACCTTTAGCGCCACCGCCCGGCCCCTATTTTGCTTATTTTTAAACGTTTTTATTTAAAGAAAATGTATCACGTAGTTGACATGACTGATCATAATACATTTTAATTTTGCTTAAAGGATACTAATATAAGCAGTTCCTTAACACATTTCTTTAAACCAGAGTAAACAAAATATTACTAGATTCATTTTTATTTTTATTTATTTACATTTTTTATTTAGGGGTTGGTGAGGGATTCCCAGGCAGTTCTTAGGCAATTCAGGGACAATTCTCACCAGACCTGGGTGGTTTTTTGCTAGACCTGAGGAGGAGAGCTGCTTGGGCCTAAGGTGACAGGGACCACCAGGTCACTTTGGTGGTACACAGGACACAGGGCGACATCCAATGGTGGTAGGATGCGTTTTGATTTGGAAATTCAGGAATTTGATTGGACAGGAATTCAATAGTCTTGTTTTTTTTTTTTTTTTTTTTAACTTTTTGGGCCACACCCAGCAGAGCTCAGGGATTACTCCTGGTTCTACACTCAGAAATTGCTCTTGGCAGGCTTGGGGGACCATATGGGGTGCCGGGAATCGAACCTGGGTCTGTCCTGGGTTGGCCATGTGCAAGGCAAACTGCTTACTGCTGTACTCTCTCTCCAGCTCCAGCAATAGTCTTTGAGCTGTCTCCCCTCCACAATTTTATTTTTTATTTTTATAATTTTTTGTTTCTTTGTTTTTGGGTGACACCCAGCAGCGCTCAGAAATCGCAGGCTCTATGCCTAGAAATCGCTCCTGGCAGGCTTGGGGGACCATATGGGATGCCAGGATTTGAACCACTGTCCTGCATGCAAGGCAAACGCCCTACCTTCATGCTATCTCTTCGGCCCCGCCACAATTCTATTTTATTTTTTTTGGTTTTTGGGCCACACCCGGTGATGCTCAGGGGTTACTTCTGGCTATGTGCTCAGAAGTCACTCCTGGCTTGGGGGACCATATGGGATGCCAGGGATCGAACCTCGGTCCGTCCTAGGCTAGCTCTGGCAAGGCAGACACCTTACCTCTAGCACCACCGGGCCGGCCCCAACTCTCCACAATTTTTAAGACCGGTGGAACGCTAGGAAAATCTTTACCTGTTCAGGACTTTCTAGCATTTGAAATACAAGTTTATAAAATATTTGGAAGTTAAGAGACTGTCAGGCCTGCAACAGTTGGAGAGGCAGCAAAAGGCAGCAGGAGCAGGAGTCTGGCAAACAGTTCCTTCAGCAGTCAGTCAGTAACCATCCAGAGAGCAATCTGGCAGTGGGCAGTGTTGTCACCTGGCACTTCAGCCCCAGCTTTATATATCCCGAGGCCTGCTGCCCTCCAGCAGCAATGACAAGGGCGGGCATCTGGTAACTGACTTCTTCCTCTTAAAAGAACAATGACCGGGGCCGGGCGGTGGCGCTGGAGGTAAGGTGCCTGCCTTACCTGCGCTAGCCTAGGAGACGGACCGCGGTTCGATCCCCCGGCGTCCCATATGGTCCCCCAAGCCAGGAGCGACTTCTGAGCGCATAGCCAGGAGTAACCCCTGAGCGTTACCGGGTGTGGCCCAAAAACCAAAAAAAAAAAAAAAAAAGAACAATGACCTCCTTATAGCCTTACGGCTGACCAGGGTCTATAAGAGTCTCAGTTTCCTTATATCTCTTTCCTTTTCCCTAGGGGGAGTAAACTTTGGGGGAATAAGAATATATAATTGGGGGCCGGAGAGATAGCATGGAGATAAGGCATTTGCCTTTCATGCAGAAGGACGGTGGTTCGAATCCCGGCATCCCATATGGTCCCCTGTGCCTGCCAAGGGCGATTTCTGAGCATGGAGCCAGGAGTAACCCCTGAGCGCTGCCGGGTGTGACCCAAAAACCAAAAAAAAAAAAAAAAGAATATATAATTGGGGCCGGAGTGATAGCACAGTGGTAGAGCGCTTTCCTTGCACATGGCTGACCCAGGATGGACCTCAGTTCGATCCCCGGCGTCCCATATGGTTCCAAAGCCAGGAGCGATTTCTGAGCACATAGCCAGGAGTAACCCCTGAGCTTATCCAAGTATTGTTCTACACTGCCAATCAAGTTTCAGGTAGGTCAGATTCGAAGGATTTCAGCTGATGACATAATTTTTTTATTTTTATTTTTTATTTATTTTTTGGTTTTTGGGTCACACCCGGCAACGTTCAGGGATTACTCCTGGCTCTATGCGCAGAAATCGCTCCTGGCAGGCTTGGGTGATCATATGGGATGCCAGGATTCGAACGACTGTCCTTCTGCATAGAAGGCAAATGTCCTACCTCCATGCTATTTCTCCGGCCCCCTGATGACATAATTTATCAGCTCAGGGCAGTGGGAAGTCAGTGGTCCCCTGCAAGTCAAAAGAGTCAGGCCATCATGCCAGAACCCCAGTCAAAGATGCTAATTCAAATAGGTAGACTGGTTGTGAGGAGCAGTTCTTTTACTCCTAATGGGAGGGTTTGGTGCTTTATTGCTAAAGGACCAGAAAAGAAAAGCAAACTTCTTTTAGGAACGGTAAAAATAGCAACATGTTGTAAGAGGTGTAGAACAAAAGGAAAAGATATTTAATATTTAAAGAAGCAGGGGCTAAAGAGATAGCACTGCGGGACGGTGGTTCAAATCCCGACATCCATATGGTCCCTAGTGCCTGCCAGGAGTGATTTCTGAGCGCAGAGCCAGGAGTAACCCCTGAGCGCTCCTGGGTTTGGCCCCAAAAAACCAATCAGTCAATCAACAAATAAATAAAGTTAAAATAAAATAAAGGTGATCCAAATGCAGGAGGTTGTTAAAACCTATACAGAAACCCCTAATAATTATCCTCCATTAAGAAGTGAAAACTGATATTTTAGGAACTGGGCAACAAATCATCTGACTACTTCCTGCTGACAGGGTTTTGTGGGATTGCCAGTTTCACTTTTTGATATCTACCTAATAGAGGATAAGAGAATGTCAAAATTGGGATTCTTATTGGGTCAAAAAGAAAAATAGCTACATTCTGATTCCTGTATAGAAGAATAAATTCCGCTGAACTGCTTGATTCACGCCCACGGAGGCTCGGGTTACTCCTGGCTCTGCACTCCTGGATTACTCCTGGTAATGCTCAGGGGACCATATTTGATGCTTGGGATTGAACCCAGATCGACTGCACGCCAAGCAAAGTTCCCTACCCACTGTACTGTTGCTCTGGGCCCTGAACACATTTTTAATTTTTATAAGTTTTGTTTAAGGTTTGTGGCGGTTAGGGCACATCCTGAAGTGCTCAAGGCTTACTTACTCCTGGCTCTGTCCTCAGGGTCACTTCTAGTGGGGATCAGGGGACCATATGGAGTGCCAGGGATCAAATCTGGTCAGCCTGTGCAAGACTAGTGCCCTACTCTCTGTACTGTCACTCCAGCTCCGTAAGTTATTTTTTCTAAACAAGTAATGACTATAGATTTTTGGAGATTTATTATAAAAGTAGTAATTAAAGTTCATTTCATTTTTGTTCAAGGTGACTTCTGTTTGAGTATTAGAAATTTCAGCAGTTCAAGCATAAGAGTAACAGTGGTCGTTGCGACAAAGTGTATCAGAGGATACTTAGCTTTTTTTGCTTATGGTTGCTTCAGCTTGGGTAAATCATATTGTCAATTTGCTCAGGACCACGGACTCTTTTTTTTGTTTTGTTTTTGGGCCACACCCAGTAGCGCTCAGGGGTTCCTCCTGGCTGTCTGCTCAGAAATAGCTCCTGGCCGGCACAGGGGGACCATATGTGACGCTGACATTCAAACCAACCACCTTAGGTCCTGGATCGGCTGCTTGCAAGGCAAAGGCTGCTGTATTATCTTTCCAGCCCCAGGACCACGGACTCTTCTTTTTTTTTTTTTTTTTGGTTTTTGGGCCACACCCGGCGATGCATAGGGGTTACTCCTGGCTGTCTGCTCAGAAATAGCTCCTGGCAAGCACAGGGGACCATATGGGACACGGGGATTTGAACCAACCACCTTTGGTCCTGGATTGGCTGCTTGCCAGGCAAACGCCGCTGTGCTATCTCTCCGGGCCCTATTTTTTATTTTTTTGGTTTTTGGGTCACACCCAGCAGCTCAGGGGGTTCCTCCTGGCTCTGTGCTCAGAAATCGCTCCTGGCAGGCTTGGGGGATCATATGGGACGCCGGGATTCCAACCACCGTCCTTTTGCATGAAAGGCAAACCTTCCTACCTCTGTGCTATCTCTCCGTGCCCCTCCCCCAATTTTTTAAAAATCATTTTTCTAAGTGTATGGTACCAGGAACAAACAATGACATGAACATCGAGTGAAAATAAAAAATGATAAAACCTCAATACCAAGCCCAAAGTCAATGCAGCAGAATCAAGATACCCAATCTACAACAAGGCAAACACCCTACCACTTGCGCCACCATTCTTGCCCTGACAGTTCTTTTTTAACTGGTTATTGAGAAGCTTTGTAGGTTAGAATGCTTAGGGTACATAGAAAGTAGATCAGTTTGATCTTCTTAACATTGTATGTAACTGGGGCCGGGCAGTGGCGCTAGAGGTAAGGTGCCTGCCTTGACTGCGCTAGCCTAGGACGGACCGCGGTTCGATCCCCCCTTGTCCCATATGGTCCCCCAAGCCAGGAGCGACTTCTGAGCGCATAGCCAGGAGTAACCCCTGAGCGTCACGGGGTGTGGCCCAAAAACCAAAAAAAAAAACATTGTATGTAACCATTGCCTTATAAATTGCTTGTTTGAAAGACGTTTTTTTATTTTGGTTTTTGATTTTTGGGTCACACCCAGCAGCGCTCAGGGGTTACTCCTGGCTCTACGCTTAGAAATCACTCCTGGCAGGCTCACGGGACCATATGGGATGCCGGGATTCGAACCATCTTCATTATGCATGCAAGGCAAATGCCCTACTTCCATGCTATCTCTCCGGCCCCATGAAAGAAAAAAAATTTTTATAAACTTTATTTGATTGATTGATTAGTTTTTGGATTACACCCAGCGGTGCTCAGGGGTCATTTCTGGCTCTGCACTCAGAAATCACTCCTGGCAGGATGGGGACCATATGGGATGCTGGGAATCGAACCTGGTTTCTCCTGAGTTGGCTGCATGCAAAGCAAATGCCCTACCACTGTGCTATCTCTCAGGTCCTGAAAGAAATTCCAATGATTTGTTTCCATGTCCTTTGTCTTTATAGGTACTGGATATGAGCCAGGGTAGTTGGTTAGCTTATTGACAAATTAGGTAATTGATAAACAATCCGGAAATTCTCAAGAGGGGATTGGGAATGTAGCTCAAAGGTGGTGAATGTGCTCTGCATGTCTGCGGCCCAGCATTTGATGCCAGCAGTTCTCCCCTCCTCTTCCACATAGGCACAAATTTTCAAGGGCTAGGTGGGAAAATGTTTGAGAGGAATCAGGCTTATCATAGTGACAATTTAGGAATGACTTTAAAATAACTGAACTTAGGTGTCTTCTTACTGGAGCCTTGGAATCTGCATACTTGGAAGTTTTGCTTATACTTTAATCTATAAATGTAAATATTTGAAATTTCTTTTTTCTTTAGGAAATAACTCTTCATTTTGTAGTTTTTGTTATGTTGACCCACCACCACTTGGTTGTAGTGCTTATTGGGGCTGCATTCTTTTGGTATTTGGTGGTGGTGGTGGTGATGGTGGTGGTGGGGTTGCATTCATTAGTTGTGGTACTTGAATGCAGATTTTTTTTTTTTTTGATTTTTTTGGGCCACACCCTGTGACGCTCAGGGGTTACTCCTGGCTATGCGCTCAGAAGTTGCTCCTGGCTTCTTGGGGGACCATGTGGGGCACCGGGGGATCGAACCGCGGTCCGTCCTAGGTTAGCGCAGGCAAGGCAGGCACCTTACCTCCAGCGCCACCGCCCGGCCCCCGAATGCAGATTTTTGGTTGTAGTGCTTCCTGGGGCTTGCATACTTGACTTGTGTGCTCCATTTAGTTGTAGCCGTCAAACACACCTGGGTTGGTAGGGGTGTTGGGACTCCCAAACCAAGTGCCTCCTGGGGTGCATTGGGTACATTTGGGTCACCAAATGGGAACTGAACAATCCTATGTTGCAAGGCTGTCACCGTGCCATCAAAGCATCCCCTGGCTTCTGAAACCCTTTCACTGCCGCTTCATGCATTTTGCTCTCAGTTTTGCTCTTCTACTCTTGGCAGGAATTTGTAATCAGCATGTATTTATTACCTTTCTTTTTTAGTTTTATGACCTTTGTGAATTATTCAGAACTGGAGGTCAAGTTCCTGACACAAACTACATATTTATGGTATGTAAACACTTGTTTAAAATGAAAAGGCTCTAACTTAGCACATGTAGACTATGTACTACTTTCATTGTCTATAATAATCACTGTTTCAGTCTGTGAATAAGTAATTCTGTGCTTTTCTATATTTTGTCACTGCTTGGTAGCTTTAGCAGATAGTTTAAAATAATTGTTTAAGTAAATTGTTTTCCTACACAGCACTAGGATGTAGCCCTTTCTTTTTTTTCTTTTTTCTTTTTTTTTGGCCACACCCGATGGCGCTCAGGGGTTACTCCTGGCTATCTGCTCAGAAATAGCTCCTGGCAGGCATGGGGGACCATATGGGACACCGGGATTCGAACCAACCACCTTTGGTCCTGGATCGGCTGCTTGCAAGGCAAACGCCGCTGTGCTATCTCTCCGGGCCCCTGATGTAGCCCTTTCTAATGGTGGACAGAAAAATAGCACAGAATACTGATCTAAGGCTTAAATCTTCAACTTGCTATTATTACTGTTACTATTATTATTATTATTTTTTTTTTTTTTTGTGGTTTTTGGGTCACACCCAGCAGTGCTCAGGGGTTATTCCTGGCTCCATGCTCAGAAATTGCTCCTGGCAGGCATGGGGGACCATATGGGGCGCCAGGATTCGAACCGATGACCTCCTGCATGAAGGGCAAATGCCTTACCTCCATGCTATCTCTCCGGCCCCTATTATTATTATTATTATTATTATTATTATTATTTCCTTTTGGTTTTGGGGCAATACCCAGTGGTGGTCAGGACTTAATCTTTTTTTTTGGGCCACACCGTTTGATGCTCAGGGGTTACTCCTGGCTATGCACTCAGAAATCGCCCCTGGCTTGGGGGGACCATATGGAATGCCGGGGGATTGAACCGCGGTCCGTTCTACACTAGCACTTGCAAGGCAGACACCTTACCTCTAGCGCCACCTTCCAGGCGCCCTTTTTTTTGGGGGGGGGTCATACCCGGCAGTGCTCAGGGGTTACTTCTGGCTCTACGCTCAGAAATAGCTCCTGGCAGGCTCAGGGGACCATATGGGATGCTGGGATTCAAACCAATGACCTTCTGCATGAAAGGCAAACGCCTTACCTCCATGCTATCTCTCTGGCTCCAGGACTTACTTAATCTTGACTGCTTGGGGGTCATGCCTAGTGGTGCTTGTAGAACCATATATGGTTCTGGGGACTGAGCTGGTGTTGGCTACATGCAAGGCCAATGCTTTAATTATTGTACTATTGCTCTGACCCCTCATATTGTTGCTGATTTTGGCTAAAAAGTGTTAAAATGCAATTGTACTGATATAATTGTGAACTCTTACCTTACAGGGTGATTTTGTAGACAGAGGTTACTACAGTCTGGAGACCTTCACCTACCTTCTTGCTTTAAAGGCTAAATGGCCTGATCGTATTACACTTCTTCGAGGAAATCATGAGAGTAGACAGATAACACAGGTGTATGGATTTTATGGTAAGACCCATTTCTCTGAATCTGGATATTTGTTTTACTTTCCTCATTGAGGAGAAAAAAACCCCAATATTTGCTTTTTAGTAACATTAGAAAACATGATTGAGGGGCCGGGCGGTGGCGCTGGAGGTAAGGTGCCTGCCTTGCCTGCGCTAGCCTAGGATGGACCGCGGTTCGATCCCCCGGCGTCCCATATGGTCCCCCAAGAAGCCAGGAGCAACTTCTGAGCACATAGCCAGGAGTAACCCCTGAGCGTCACAGGGTGTGGCCCAAAAACCAAAAAAAAAAAAAAAAAAAAAAAAGAAAACATGATTGATTTGTCCATTTTCTCTTTTTATTTTTATCCTGTGCTGGAGATTCAACCCAGGTTCAAAAGCAAGCAAAACATGTGCTCTATCTGGAGCTACACTTCCAACTGTTGACTTCCTCATTTTCTCTTTTCTTTTTTTTTTTTTTTTTTTTGGTGGTTTTTTTGGGTCACACCCAGCAGTGCTCAGGGGTTATTCCTGGCTCCAGGCTCAGAAATTGCTCCTGGCAGGCTCGGGGGACCATATGGGGCGCCGGGATTCGAACCGATGACCTCCTGCATGAAAGGCAAACGCCTTACCTCCATGCTATCTCACCGGCCCCCCATTTCCTCTTTTCTAATCATTTGAAGATCATATCATAGAAAAAAGTCATCCTGGGCTAGAGTGATAGTACAGTGGGTTGGGCACTTGCTTTGGACACGATGATCTTAGGTTTGATCTCTCAAGGCCGCCAGGAGTGACTCCCAAACAAGCAAAGATCATCCTCAGGTTTTTACTCTGAATCTTTCTAGATCAGTGCTTCAAGGTACAGTGCTCAACTTTATTTCAGTTATATAGCCCTGGTGTCTTTTAGCATTGCTGTGCCTGAGTAGCAACATATTGCTGCACGCTCTGAGTGTATCCCAGTGTGGAACAGCCCCTAAGCACTATTTGGAAACCCCAAATGTGAATTTCTAAACCCTATTACAGATTTTTAACAGACTTTTTTTTTTTTTTTTTTTTTTTTTGAGAGGGTTTGGACCATACCTGTTAATGGTCAGGGATCACTCCTGGCAGGGCTCAGGGAACTGTCTGGGGTGCCATATTGAACACTGGTCAGTCAGGAATCACTCCTGGTGGGCTTAGAGGACCCTATGGGATGTCAGGGATCGAACCCAGCAAGGCAAGCACCATACTCTATCACTGCTCTAGCCCTTCTCCCATTTTTTTTTTAAAAGCAAACACTCCACTTTACTGTCTATCCTGTCTCATACATTATTTTTATTTATTCAATTATTTTGAGTTTTGGGCTATGCCCATTGGTGCTTGGGATTATTCCTGACAGTTCTTGGGGGATCCATGTGATGCCAAGATAAAGTAGGATCTACTACTTGCAAAGCATGCCCCCAGTTTTTTGAGCTACTTAACTGGCCCCTTGACATTTCTTATAGCTGAATTTATTAGCTATACAGATGTATTGTAATCGATTTAATTAAAAATTTCAACTTAAAACAGGGGTTTGTGGCTAGAGAAAGATTGTAGCGTGGGTAGAGTGCTTGACTTGCACACAGCGGACCATTGTTTAGCCATATGGTCCCCTGACCCCTACCAGGGATAAGCTTTAAACACCACCAGGTGTGGGGCCGGCGAGGTGGCGCTAGAGGTAAGGTGTCTGCCTTGCAAGTGCTAGCCAAGGAAGGACCTCGGTTCGATCCCCCAGCGTCCCATATGGTCCCCCCAAGCCAGGGGCAATTTCTGAGCGCTTAGTCAGGAGTAACCCCTGAGCATCAAACGGGTGTGGCCCCAAAAAAAAACAAAAACAAAAAACACCACTAGGTGTGGCCCCAAATCAAATTTAAAACAAAACCCAAAACCCACATAGGAGTTGTTATAAATGATTGTTATATGCATATCTGTGTGCTTAAATGACAGGTCCTCCTTAAATAATAAATATCGGGGCCGGAGAGATAGCGCAGCAGTAGGGTGTTTGCTTTGCATGCCATTAACCTGGGAGGGACCCGGCTCGATTCCCAGCATCCTATATGGTCCCCCAGCCTGCCAGGGTTGATTTTGGAGTGCACAGCCAGGAGTAACCCCTGAGTACTGATAGGTATGGCCCCAAAACCAATCAACCAATTAATCAATAAAGTTTAAAAAATAACAAATACTTTTGGGATTTTTTGTTTTGTTTTGTTTGTTTTTTGGGCTACAACTGGTGGCTCTCGGGGTTACTCCTGGCTCTGTGCTCAGAAATCGCTCCTGGCAGGCTCAATCCCAGGTTCGTCCCAGGTCGGCTGTGTGCAAGGAAAACACCCTGCCACTGTGCTATTGCTCCAGCCCCTATCTTTGGGATTTGTTTGTTTGTTTGTTTTTGAGTCACACCCGGCAGCACTCAGGGGTTACTCCTGACCCTGTGTTCAGAAATCGCCCCAACTCTGGAACCACATTTGGACCCCTGAACTCTTTCAGAAGAGACAACACAGACCTGAGAAATATTGAAGTATGAATTTATTACTCAGAGTCTTACAATTAAGGGCCGTCTAGTTTGATTATCTTGCTAGAGTAAAGTAAATTGTATTACATAAATTACTATTTGATAGAACTGCACGGTATTAATAACTAATTAGATAAGAGCATTTTCTTTGAGTTATATGAAGTGAATATTTACCCTTTTTAGTTGGGGGCACACTGGTGGTTTGTTGGCTTCCTCCTGGCTCATTTCTCAGGGTTCAGTGTCAGTGTCAGGATCATTTGTGGTGCTGGGGACTAAACCAGAGTCAGTTGTATGCAAGGCAAGTACCTTATACTTATTCTATCTTTACAGACTTAATTTTCTTTTCCTTCAGTTTTTGGGTTGCTGGCCATGCACAGGAGTTACTCCTGGCTCTGCACTCAGTAATCACTCCTGGCAGGCTCAGGGGACCATATTGTATTCTGGGCATTGAATCCCAGGTTGGCAGTATGCAAGGCAAATGCTGTACCTGCTGTGCCATTGCTCTCAGCTCTGTTTAACTTTTCTTTTTTCTTTTTGGTTTTTGGTCCACACCTGGTGGTGCTTGGGGTTTGCTCCTCTGAGTCTGTATTCAGGAATTTCTCCTGGTGATGCTTGGGGCACGATATGGGATGCTGGGGATCGAACCTGGATTAGCTGCTTACAAGATAAATGCCTTAACCACTGTGCTATCATTCTGGCTGCATGTTTAGTTTTTCTTAATCATAACTTTTTTCTTTTTTTTGGTTTTGGGTCACACCTGGTGATGCTCAGGGTTTACTCTTGGTTCTGCACTCAGAAGTTGCTCCAGGCAGGCTTAGGGGCGACCATATGGGATGCCAGGATTTGAACCATGGTCTGTCCTATGTTGGCTACATGCAAGGCAAATGCCTTACCACTGTGCTATTGCTCCAGCCCCTTGATCATAATATTTGACAAATAAATTTAGGTACTTCTTAGGGTCACTTTTGGAGTAAAAGCAGAACCACTTGCTTAGGATTGATAAATACATACACACATATACTTTGTATGTGTTTATATGTACTTGAACAGTGGTCTCAACTCTTTGAGGAGGATCTTCTGGGCCTAAAAACTAAACACAAGTTATCAATTTCTTGAGCTGAGTTTCTGCTGCTTCAGTGTTGCATGAATTGCTCTAGTATTGCATGCCTTGTTTATTTTGGGGAGCCTTGCCCAGCAGGTTTTTTTTTTTTGTTTTTGGGCCACACCCGGCATTGCTCAGGGGTTACTCCTGGCTGTCTGCTCAGAAATAGCTCCTGGCAGGCACGGGGGACCATATGGGACACCGGGATTCGAACCAACCACCTTTGGTCCTGGATCGGCTGCTTGCAAGGCAAACGCCACTGTGCTATCTCTTCGGGCCCGCCCAGCAGGTTTTAATGTTACTCTGCCCTTTGGGCTGTCTATTCAGTAGTGATCAGAATCATTCCAACAGTGCACGGGGATCTTGAGTCACACCCATGATACTTGGGGATTTCCAGGACTATACACAGCAATATTCATGAAGCCACCTGGTGTTAGGGATCAGATCAAATTCGGATATGTGCCTTAACCCCTGTAATATCTCCGTGGCCCAATGTTGTTTAGATTAATTGAGAACTGTTCATTTTAATGTTATACTAAAAACCTTTTTATAATTACAAGTCAGCATCTAATATTAATGTGAATTCTCATGTTTCTTTCATAGATGAGTGCCAAACCAAATATGGAAATGCTAATGCCTGGAGATACTGTACCAAAGTTTTCGACATGCTCACAGTAGCAGCTGTAAGTTTACATAGTTGTTTTCTCTTTTTCCTTTTTGGCCTTACCTGGTGGTACACAGGGATTATTCTTGGTTCTGTACTCAGGAATTACTTCTGGCAAACTTGGGGAACTGTAAGGGATGCTGGGGATTGAACTCAGGTTATCTGCTTGCAAGGCAAACACCCCACCCACTCTAATATCACTCCCATCCAATATAGATTTGTTTGTTTGTTTGTTTGTTTGTTTGTTTTTGGATCACACCCTGCAGCGAGCGCTCAAGGGTTACTTCTGGCTCTATGCTCAGAAATTGCTCTTGACAGGTTTGGGGGACCATATGGTATGCCGGGATTCAAATCATAGTCCTTCTGCATGCAAGGCAAACTCTTACCTCCATGCTATCTATCTGGCCCCCCAATATATATATATATATTTTGGTTTTTGGGCCACACCAGGCGGTGCTCAGGGGATACTCCTGGCTGTCTGCTCAGAAATAGCTCTTGGCAGGCAAGGGGGACCATATGGGACACCGGGATTCGAACCAATCACCTTAGGTCATGGATCGGCTGCTTGCAAGGCAAACACCGCTGTGCTATCTCTCCGGGCCCC